>NC_056548.1:2397794-2617794 GCF_910596095.1 Thunnus maccoyii | reverse complement strand
GGTTATTTATGTGTGACGAGCTGACGTCAGCTTGTCAGCGAGGTAGAAAAAAAACCTTGCAAACGAAGCGTTTAGAGCAGGTTTGTCTTGCAGAGAGCTTTACATCACCACAAGTTTTGGAACTTTGACCATGTTAAACACAGATATTCAACATCATAACAGTATATAAATAACAGAAAATCACAAAAAGCATAATATGTCTCCTTTAACTACAGTAGGTTGGAATTTTTCTGCACTCAAGTGGAGCTTTAAGTTATGTTTATTGATATTTCAGACTCTAAACAACATGGATTTGTCTTTCCATAGCTGCTGTTTTCAAGGTTTCGCCCCTTGTATCTTGCTCAAGGGCACTTCACCAGGACTCGCGACTGCTGACGCACCTCTAACAGGCGTCGGAGGGGTTGAACCTGCAACCTCTTGGACACATTCGGTCTCCAGCCACCAGACCACTCTGAATATTTTACACTTCGCACTCTCAAGCAGATCCACGCTGAACTAAAAATTAAAAATGCCGCTGGTGGTTAATTACGATTTCATGACCTCCTCCAGTAAAACGAGTCCAGTTGGAGGAGGAGGAGGAGGAAGACGAGGAGGAGGAGGAGGGGTCAGGAAGGACACAAAATGTCCGCCGAGAGATGTCCGTCAGCACGGAGCGCCGTTACTGTATGCGGAGCGAAAGCAGAGGGTGTTTATTTAGTATTTATTCTGCACTTCATCATCTCCCCGTCGCTAATCCACTGGCTGCTGTACGCACCACTGACCACGCCGTATCGCTAACCTCTGCCTGGATCACAGAGAACCGAGAGCGAGCGAGCGAGCGAGTGTGTGTGTGTGTGTGTGTGTGTGAGAGAGAGAGAGAGAGAGAGAAAGAGAGAGGATGATGTCTATCCCTCCATCTGAAACCTTGTTAAATATTCATTGACAATTATTCCGCTTTGACCGAGGAGTTAGATGATGCTACTGCAGAGAGAGAGAGAGAGACTGAAAAAGAAAGTGTGTGTGTGTGTGTGTGTGTGAGAGAGAGAGAGAGGGAGAGGGAGGGAGTGTGAGGTAAAGAGTGAGCGAGACGAAGGCAAAGAATAATAGAAGATTGTCTTGAAAATATTATGATAAATCACTTGTATCTAAAATCATTAAATGACCTGCAGACAAACCAAAAAAACGCAGACTGACGGGGAGAAAAGACCCGCTCTGTTTCACCCTCTCTCTCTCTCTCTCACACACACACACACTCAGCAGCTTAGAGCATGATTAGGTGAGCGTATTAAATATTAAATATCAAATAGCGCCCTTGGTCGACTCTCCTGCCATCTGACAGAGTGACTGACTCTCAGGGAAAGAACTGAAACACTCGCTCCATCCAGATACACAAATACAAGGAATTTGACTTCCATCTTTAAACTTTCACTATGTATTTTATCATGTATGTAATTGGATGAAACACCAGGAAAACACTTGCTGTTATTACACTTTGTTATGCTTTATTATATCTTGTCCCACTCAGTGATGGCCGGCTCCTTGTCCTGCCTTTAACGGATGACTCTGATGATTATTACCATTAATTACTATTAAAAACACATCAGTGAGTCACATCGCTGCACTGGGTCACATGTTCCTTCATCATGAAGAGTTTGGTCATGTTAGTTTGTTTAGAAACGGCTCCAAAGACTAATAACAGCATCATGTTTTCAGTCTCTGGAGTGTAGTTCTGTGTAAAGCAGACGCTACTGAGCATGTGCAGGAACTACGTTGTTATGCTACATATCATAACTTCTTGGTGCTACATTGTACAACTTTATACTTAAGTTATTTACAAATGAAGCACTTTTCCCCCTATAATCTCAACATCAACATCATAGTAACCTTGTCTAATGTCGCCATTTTTTTATTGTTTACCTTCCGCAAAATCTGAAGTTCATAGTCGTGTCTGCTAGTAATGATTCTGCTGCTTAGTGGAACTTATTATTTTGACTTGTGTACTATTTGTGTATAAAATTATAGATACCATAAAAATACATTTTAAATATTTATTTATTCTAAATTATGTATATTTGCCAGCTGAAATATCAGTGTAGGTGGTTCCTACACAGTTGTTCATTATATTATAGCAGCACATCTCTGACCTCAGCACTCACTTTACCTCAGTTTTTGCCATTTTTCACCATTTTCTTACGTTTCACAGACTAAATAATTAATTGAAAAATGTAGATTATATAATCATTGGCTGCAGCCCTGCAGTGAGCTGGTTGGCTGGTTGGTTAAAAACCAGTTAAACAAAGTTTCCCACTTACTAAAACTCTCTCACAGCAGTTTTTTTGTGATTTTAATCATCACTTTAATAACAAACAACAAAAAAAAAACATTCAAACTGTGAATCAGCTGTTAAACAGTTGAGCTAAAAATCAGATATTTGTTTTGGGACACATGATTTTGATTTTTACAGCGTCACCCACATGTGTTTTGATATTGTTGAATAGGATTCATCTCACCCCCGAGGGCAATCTTTACCCTATAGGTGTCGTTAGAGCAGCTGCTAAATCCAGCTGAGCGATTTCACTGGTCGGACTGGTTTCCATCCCGACTAACGAGGCCGTAAAAAAAAAAAGATCAGAATCCGCTCCCAGCTGAGGAGCCGGCTAACGGGCTCCCCTGCTAATTTTTTTTTAAAGCTTTTTTTTTTTTTTTAACTCCCCTCGGAGCTGGCGTGTGTGTGTGGCGTTGTCGCCGTAGTAACCATAATAATCCAGTGAAGAAGACCCTCGGGGGTGATGGTGGCATATTGTGGCAGATGCCAACAGCCATAAAGTATTTCTCTGTCAGAAAAAAGGAGGCTGCACTCCTTTCTCTCTTTCTTTCTTTCTTTCCTTCCATTCTTCGCTCTTCCTCTACCTTTTATATCTCTCTCTCCATCACGTCCCTCCTTCCCTTCCTCCTTTCCTCACTTCCTTTCCTCACTTTCCTTCCCAGCCTCTCCCCTTACTCTCTCTTCCTCCATCGTTACCTGTTTTCCCTTCTTTCCTCGTTACTACCACCATCCCTCCCTTTTTTTTTCCTCCTGTTTCTTGACCTCACTTCCTTGTCATTCCTCGCTCGTTCTCTCCCTCCCTTCACTGCGGTCCTAAAAGTCTTATTTTCTCAATTAAAACAAGTGAAACAAACCTGCCTGTGTGATGAGATAATTTCAAGAATTTTCTCCTCTTGCCTTTTCCCTCTCCCATCTTTCCCTTTCCACCTTTTTTTACATTTTCTATCCTTTCTCTCTCTCCTTTTCTTCCACTATCTTTTTTCCTCTCTCCACCATTTCTCCGTATCAGCCGGTGGAGGTTGAGGACTGCAGCCGCTGTATTATGTGTTAGTTTTGATTCATGTTCCACCTTTTGATATTGAAAATAACTGGAATGGTGTCCTTGAAAAGAGTGGAAAGCCCAGACAGGAGGAGGAGGAGGAGGAGGAAGAGGAGGAAGAGGAGGTGAATTTAGAGAGAGAGTTAGAACAAATAAACCGGACGGCCTCGTTCTCGCTGTCCTCTCTCTCTCGTCGTCACGTCACACATTACTTTCAGTCCTAGACGCTCGCCATCAAATTACATTTAATAACCAAGAATTATGCAGAATGGACCTTAATTACCCGTAATTTACCCCCCCAAAATCTTAATTCCCCTCCGCCACCCGCCGCGTAAATAAACGCCACATCTAATTTGCTTGTTTTGAAGAACACGGTGCACGGTGATGGTTATGAGAAGCCTTTGAATCGGCTCAAGGTAATTTGATTCCTGAAGAGCCCGCTGCATTTTTAAAGATCTGAACTCAGCCAGGCGTGAGGTGTTTTTCTCTCCTTTTTTTTTTTTTTCTAGCAGAAATCAAAAGTGTCACCTTTGATACGGCGGTGGCACTTAAAAGTTCTGAACAGGAGGAATAATGTCAAAAAAAAATCATAAATCTATATATTTTTTTCTATATTTAAAAAGCATCTTGAAGGTGTCCTCTGGCGCTTTCTTGTTAACAAACAAAAGTTTATGTTTATTTTCATTTTTACTAACCGAAACTCATCATGTGCATCCTTGAAGTCTGATGTTGAACGCGTTTTCTTCCTCATAAAATATTTGCAGAGCAGATTTTTCTAGCAGTCTTCTTCTTCTCTGACTTTGTTGGCACATTACTGTCTGTCTGTCAGTACATACAGCAATGTGCAATGTGCCAACAAAGGCAAGGTGAGTGTTTTTCCATTACACAGCAGGGCAAAGTCAAATAAGTAGTTTACCTGTTGGAGGTGTGCTGGTCGTCTGTGGCTCTTCATCAAACATCATCATCACTGTGGCTGTTTCTCCTTGTACTATTCCTCCCTGAACAAAGAGCTCCAAATATCTTTAATATGAAGCAGTAAAGCAGGAAATGTTGGGTTTACATCAGCGGTAACTTAACACGACTCTGATACAGTAGCCCCTTGCTAGGCTGGAAAGCTGGCCAATCAGAACAGAGTGGGCTCATCAGGAGGGGCGGGGCCTTAAAGAGACAGGAGCTAAAACTGCCTGTTAGAGACAGAGGCTGAACTGAGGGGCTGCATAAACAAGGAGTTTTTTGAACCGTGAATCATGCAAAGCGACTCTAGTGGAGTCCCAGAATAAAAATACAGAGCTCGAAATGAGCATAATAGGTTCCCTTTAAGTAAAAGTAAGTATTTTAAGTATCAGAATGTACTCACAACAAACTGAAAACCAACAAAAATAAAAGCAAACAGTAGAACATAGATGAACAAAAGACAACAACGGGACCAGAATAGATAAGTAAAACTAATTCCAGCAAAAAAACAAATCAAGTAAAATAAATTCTCTCTGTAAAAATATTTTATAGGAGGTGATATGAAAGATAATAAAGAACAGAACTTGAATAAATGTACGTTGTCTCTTTTGACCACTTCTTAAAGGTCCAAACCGTAATTTTTTTGATAATACACATCTGAATCTTTTCACATTTATGATTTAAGACTTTGAAAATCTCAAAATCATCCTCGTTCTGCTTTAAACTGGTTGCCCACGGCAGCAGACCCGGCTGTGTGCAGCATTGTGGAAGTCATCAGAGTCGTTTTTATCTTACAGTTTGTGTTTAAATGTCTCTGTTTTAAAGAAAAAGAAGGAAAATCCAGAGCAGCAGCAGCAGCAGCAGCATCTCCGACCTGTTTCCATTAAAACAAGAGGAGATATGAATCCATACAGCTCATCATCTGTCGTCACGCTTTCCTCTCTGTCCTTAGACACACAAATACATCCGGACAAAAACACACAATCATCGCCATCATCTGCCTCCACTCTCCTGCTGAGTGTGTGTGTGTGTGTGTATGTGTGTGTGTGTGTGTGTGTGTGTGTGTGTGTGTTGTAGCAGAGAAAGAGTTTCTTCTTGTGAAGTTGTTTTTTAAATCATATTTGATTTCATGCATAATTAGCTTGGCCATCAGCAGCCGCCGGGCCTCATGCTGGGTGTTTATACACACACACACACACACACACTCACACACACACACACACACACACACACACACTATACATCATCCCAGGTCAGATAGGATACACATACATTGTTTGAGAACATTCACAACATTTCTACCTTTTTTGCAACTGAAAGGTACACTGCTTACCTCGCTCGTGTGTGTGTGTGTGTGTGTGTGTGTGTGTGTGTGTGTGTGTGTGTGTGTGTGTGTGTGTGTGTGAGCGAAGCCTGCAGGCAACTTCCAATTTGCCAATAGAGTGAGAGAGAGGAAGGAAAAGAGAGAGAGAGAGAGAGAGGAGTCTTCTTTGCTTTGCTGGAGACTCACTCGCAGTCGGATTAAAAACGTAATTATGTTTTAAAATGATATTTTAATTAAATATGGAGGGAAGCAGAAATGGATTGGCACCAAAATAATTAATCAAACATCAAAAAAAAAAAAAAAAAAAACCAACAACTCTGCAGCGTCTTTCTGCTTCGGCCAGCAGAAAATAAAGTCAGCAGGCCTGTTAGCTCGGCTGAACATTCATTTAATTCTCTCCTATCTCTGTTTTCTTCTGTTCCTCTCTGCCCCCCCCCCCCCCACACACACACACACACACAACAACAGTTCATTTCCATTCCCACAATGCATTTGTGATGATGACTTATAGATGTAATTAATTATCAATTTGCTAATTAATGATCAGCGTATTCTATGTGATCTCCAGTCTGTGGCTTCTAATATCAGGATACTCGCTAACCGCTACGTGTTAGCAACCGAGCTGATAGTGAATTTACAACCATATAATGTTTGAAGAGCTCGTTGCTCTCGGCAACATTAGCAGCTGAAGTGATGCTAAACATAACCTCTGGCAAGTTGTATACTTAAATTACTTCTGCTAACGCTCATAAAGCTGCATTATAATAATTTTTTTGCCTCTTTGACAAACTGAAAATACAACATCTGTCGTGTTTCTGTCCAGCTGTGGATGTAAATAAACTATCAAACTTCTCTAAAATGATTGAAAATCACTTTTCACTTTGTTGTGTTTTAATGCAACTTGTGGCGTTCACATTTTATCACCTTTAGTATACAAGATACTAATAAAATATGATTTAATATAATAATAAAATATCATTCTTCACATTCAAAACTTTAAACACGGTGACAATACTTCCTCAGTGGATGATGCTTTCTCAGTTGTCATGGAGATAGTTGTAGTCATGTGACCTGCAAACTCCAAAAAAAACACTAGAAAGTGGATCTTCATTCAACAAACAAACAAACAAACAAACAAACAAACAAACATGGCCTCAGCTTTATGAACAATCCATAAAACTGTGAGAAAGACATCTCGACTGTCTCTCTTCTTTCCTCAGTTTGTCCCTGTCTTCCTCTCTACCTTCGCCTCATCCCTCTGTTTCTCTCCGATTCCCAAACAGTTTGGAGGCTGACGGATGGACGGATGGACGGAGGGATGGAAAGGGAGGGAGGAGGGATGAGTGGAGGAGAGGAGAGAGGGAGATGATAGAGGCAATCAATATTTCTAGCATTCTAATTAAAGCCTCTCGGTGGAATAAATCCATGTAATTATCAGTAAATGAAATACAAGGTCACTCTACCTGATGAAGGGATGGACGGAGGATGATGGAGGGGCGGATGGAGGAGAAAACAACAGCGAGGCAGCGTGTTGAGCTGTTTGGATTCTGCTGACAGCGGATTGTAATTTCTTATTTTTATAAACGTTTTTTTTTATTCTTCAATTTGTCTCTAAGATGAGAAACACTCATTTGTACTTTTATACCTGTCAGAGTCCTCATTAACATATCGTGATCCCCTCCAGACATCTTCTAAGACGTATAAAACACTCTGCTTTGAATAATGATTGGTTTCTGATGCTTTTTTCCACACAAAAAAAAAGTAAAATTACTTTGATAAAATCTTTTATTCTGGACAACGATTGGCTCCAAAGTAGTTGTGATGTCACAAATCCTGCTCATTTATTAAAGTGATGAAGCAGATGAATGTGCACAAACATCATTCTGCTCACAGAAACTCAACTTACAGTAAATCTAATTATAAACTTAAGTCTTATTTTGAAACAGCACTTTGAGGAAGTGAATTTCGTTAATGTACTAAAAAGTCCAAAATCTCCTCATTTCTCCCAAATGTCCTTTTAAAAAAAAAATGTCTTAAACTTTCAAAAATTGTCCCCAATTTCCAAAAAAAAAGCTCTGTAGAGAACAGAAAATAAATAAACAGGCAATTATTTTGAAAATCGATGGCTCAATGCTGGTTTCAGATTCTCAAACATGATAATTTGTCTGCTTTTACTTATTTAACACAGTTGTAAATTGAATATCTTTGGGTTTTTGGAGTGTTGGTCAGGTGAAAGAAGACGTTTTATTTGCAAAAAACCTTGGACCTTGAAACCAGCATGCTCACACACACACACACACACACACACACACACACACACACACACACACACACACACACACAGAGGGAGGGAGGGAGGCTGCGGGGGTCAGAAAGTAAAAAAACATGCAGAGAAATTGAATCTTACCCGGAACAGTCTGCAGCAGTTTGAGTTATTTATCACTGGAACAATGTTAATGAAACAGTGAAGCTGGAGTCTGTGTGTGTGTGTGTGTGTGTGTGTGTTTTATAGGAAAATGATGCAGCGTATTCCACCTTCTCTGCAGTCTTTAGATGATACTCAGATGAATTGACAGAGGAAGATAAATACTAAATAAATGACTAAACAAGCTGCTGGAGCCTTTAGATGTTTTCTCTCCATCCCTCCTCCTCCTCCTCCTCCTCCTCCTCCTCTCCTCTCCTCTCTTTCTTCCTTCTCCTTCCTCTCCATCCTTCCCTCCATCCTCCACCTCCAACATCTCTACCAGTTTACCTCTGTCTCTGTAATTAATTTTGAAAAAAAAACCCTGATTCTCTGAAAACACGATTCTGTTTGATTCGGTTGTGAGACATGAATAGAAAAATACAATAAAGAGAGTCAGGACTGGAGATATCTTTATTGATTTTTTTTTTTCAGGTGATCATCATTTTCTCTCTCCGCTTGCTCTTTGGGCTGGTTGACGTTTTTTTTTTTTTTCTTAATAGTGTTTTAGGTCTGCATCACTAGAGCATGCTGGGAGATCAGCTAATTTCACACAGAGACGTGTCAGGGACCCGTGTGTGTGTTTAAGATGCTAATCTCATGCCGGCTACTTCAATAAAAGAAGACAACAGCAGTAAAAAAAAAAACTACAATATCCATCACTTGTGAGGGAGGAGAAACAGTGATTGTCAAAGTGCCCTTCCTGTTACTCCAGCTCAGTGTGAGCAGCTGATTGGACAAGCAGCTGGCTAAGTGTCAATCAAGGTCAAAGCCCCAAAATACACATTTCTTTACATTTGGCGACATTCACATTACAGACCTTACATTATTTTACGTTATTACATTATTTTTAGTCAGATTTGATATTTTTGTGTTGATGGTTCACATTTATGAAATGCAAGCCGCATGTACTCAAGTTAATAGTAATAATAATAATAATAATCTTTATTTATAGAGCATAAAATGCAGCTCAAAGTGCTTTACAAAAGAAATATAAAACATATATACATATATATATATATACACATACATATTTACACACACATACATACATATATGTATACATTCATTCACATACATACACATTAAAACAGGATAAATATCAGTTAAAAGACAAAACTCTGGAAAAAGGATAAAATCATAGAAGTAAAACAACATCAATCAAGGTCATAGAAGTAGGTTTTGAGTCGCCTGTCTAATACGAGGAGGGAGCGCGTTCCAAATCCTCGGTGCATAACAGCTGAAGGCAGCGTCGCCCTCAGCAGACCGGCACCGTGAGATCTGAGGGAGCGATTTGGAACGTACTCCGACAAGTTAGGATTACTTGAACAGAAGCTTCTCCTTAATTGTCCAACAGATTTGAAACTTCCTCGTCTTTCCGTTGAGCCGCGTCGCTATCGTCGCTCTCCTCCATCTTTGTTTTTACTGGCCTGTGAGGCGCCGACACTGAACCAAGTGCCTGACCTGACTTTTCCTTGCTAATCTCAGATGTCACATCTCAGGACCGTCTCCGTCTTTGGATATAAACTTCAACAACACATCACATGTTTTCATGCATATAAACACACACACACGCAGAGTCAGGAAGCCGGTTTGAGATGAAGATATTGAAGAATTTGGCAGGCGGCGGAGCCCGGCGCTGGGGGCAGGTGTTACAGCAGCTCCCATTAATACAGCTAATTAACATTAGCCACTATTCTAATTAACACGCAAACTAATTAGGAAATAATTAACCAACATAAAAAAAAAATCTGATCTTGATGAGGAAAAGAGTGAGAGAGACGAGGTGGAGGTGATGTTGCAGACAGACAGGAGAGCTGCGGGGTCATGGAGGGCGATCAAAGGGAAGGACGTGTTGAGTGAAACCTCGTTTATAACTTACACTGATAATACAAATTATACACATTATATCTACAAGATATCTATAACATATATTTAATTAATCTCCCTACATATATTCTCTAGATTATAAACAGATTATTTTTAATAGATTATTCCTCTGTTGTTTGTAACTGAACCTGCTGCGTTGCTGATATTTCTTATAGTGTTATATTGCTGTTGGCCAGAGAGGGTGTGTGTGTGTGTGTGTGTATGTGTGTGTGTGTGTGTGTGTGTGTTCAGTCTTGTATCACTGGCAATTATTTATTCTGCCCTCAAAGATGAAATTCATTCAACTGCTTCACACAAATCAAACTGTATTACAGTATCAACACGCACAGGTGTGTGTGTGTGTGTGTGTGTGTGTGTGTGTGTGTGTGTGTGTGTGTGTGTGTGTTGGCAGCTGGATGCAGCCGTCTCATATCCATTATCGATCCTGTATCATTACCCACTGCTCCGCTCTATCAAGACAAAAACACCCTGTTATTGGAATATCTCACGTCCAGTATTGACCTGCAACTCACACACACACACACACACACACACACACACACACTCTGATGTTGCAAGAAATTAACGTCAAATCTGGATTCAAAAGACAAACAGCAAACCTCATTTATGGCTCACTGATTAAACCCCCCCCCCGACTCCAAAGTTGCTTTTGACGTTATTCTGTCAATTTTACTGTATTTGTGTTTTCTGCTTGTTGTGCATCATCATCAAAACAACAGATCAGACAATAGTTAAAGACAATATTCACACAAATAGACACAAATTGTCTTGAACTTCTTCGAACAAACTGGTACAAAGATGTAAGAAGTTTGCTGGACAGTGTTTTATTCTACAGTTGAGCACAGAAGGACCAGATGACGATGATGATGATGATGATGATGGTGCACCAGTTTAAATATGTCTTTGAGAAGATCCACTCTGATATCAGCTGAGCATGAACATGTTTCTTAATGGATGATGATGGTATAAAAGACTTTAAGACTGTAAATCCTCAGCTGGAAGGTAAACACACGTATTCAGAAGATGAACTGATCTATAACCAGTTTATCTTACGGATGAAGCTACAGGAAAGATCATTAAAATGATGAATAAGACGAGGCGGTGCTGATGGACCAGCTGACTCGTTTTTAAAACAGTAAAACATCTCCAGAAGAGTGTAAAGACAGAAGGTGTGTTGTTGTTGTTGTTGTCGTCGGAGCTTTTCGTTCTGCTCTCCACCTGCTCGGTGACAAAACCAGGAGAGTGGGTTTTTTTGGGGGCGACGCTCCTGGCAGCAATCAGCACAGAGAGCCAGCGGCGGGCCAGAACTCATTCACATGACTCCTGGCATTAAGATGTTTTCCTCCAGATTAAAGCAAACAGAGCTGACGCAACACCGCAGGCGCCGCTGGACCCGCAGCCGCCTAAAGAGACGCCTGTATGCAACTCTGAAACAGCTGATATAGTCTTTACTAGAGATATGACATCATAGTTGGGACGAGCGAACACACTTCCTGTTTGTAGATGTGTTATTCCGTGTCATGATGGATCGGTTGATGGATTTGTGTATTGATTTATTAGCAGATATCTGTTTTTTAATGAATGGAGCAGACAGTGTGTTCCTGGATGCTGCCGTGTTGCTGCTGCTCTCAGTCCTGATACCGCTGTTTGATTGGCAGTTATAGCCCCGGGAAAACCCCAGGAGACACACACACACACACACACACACACACACACACACACACACACACACACATTTACACACACACACACACGTATATATATATAAAGGCAGGCAAACACACTATAGACACACAAACATTCGGACACATTCAGGATCTAGCCACATTTTCACAGCTGCAAATCAACACGCACGCTTGCCAGCTTCACACACTCACATAAACCTGAAAACATGCACACACACACACACATACACACACACACACACACACACACACATACACCTCAGGGGAGATGTGCTTGTGAAGGTTTCCAGGGATTCTGGGTAAATTGGCCCTGACATGTAAACAAAAAGCCCCAAAATGACTTGATTCAGCACAACGAAGTGCACACACACACACACACACACACACACACACACACACACACACATATTTATGCATACATGTACACGAGCAGATAGAAACACACAAAGATTACATACACAGACTGTGTGTGTGTGTGTGTGTGTGTGTGTGTGTGTGTGTGTGTGTGTGTGTGTGTCAGGGGACGGGCTACATATTCATCAAATGAGGCAGATTCTTATTGATTCTTGTGTCTATTAGCAGCGTTAAAGACGAGACTAGAAACACTGGACTCAGCCGTTCAATTTGAAATCACACACACACACACACACAATCAGTCTTCATAGAAATACCAGACAAAATATTTGATTATATATATTATTTTATTTTATTTATGTGTCTGTTTTCTTTTATCCTAACTCACTCGATTCTTTCAGCTTTTAGTTTCTTTGACCTCCTGTACAGAACTCTGTTTTAAGAGTTTTATACAGATAAAGTTTATTATATTATCCCAATCATTGGGATAATGGCGGCTGGGTCAATAGAGGGCGCAATAGCACCACACCCACATGAAGAAGAATCACATAGACGTTCATTGACTTTTAAAAAATTACTTTGAAATATATGTATATTTTTTAAATGAGCAAGGTAAACATTCTAGTTAGGGAATAAAAATGTTGGTTAAAATAGTTGTACGTTGTGTAAAGTTAGTGATAGGTGATGTATTTCTGTCCCGGGGTCCATCGGAGGAGGATATATCTGCAGACCTACATGACACTTTAATACAAGACTCTCGTTATAAGTTGTACATGCTCAGTTTGCTCCTCTTCAATACAAGAGATAGGAGCTTGTTGGGGCTCAAACAGCTCTTGAATTACACACCATCCAGCAGGTGGCAGCAGAGAGTGAGTAGCACGTTGTTGTACATCCGGGTAAAACGTATCTCAGCAGCAGCATAGCTACAGAGGTGAGATAGAAGCTAAATGTGTGTTGTTGGTCTTTTACAGTGTTTTTTCATTGCAGAAAAGTGGGCAACACGCCTTAAATTAGGCCCTATATAATATAATGGTCTAGTTTTATAGTGGCATTATGATCATTTGCATTGTCCCTATCAAATAAACGCATATGTTGATAAAATAGTTACACCTCCCCTCCCGCTCCCCAAAGAGACATTTCACCAGCCTCTTCTGTCACCGATGCAATAACAAGTTATTCCTCAAGTACATTTTTATTATCTGAAGATGCGACAACATGATCACAAGAGATTCCCGCCAGGCAGGAAACAGCACCCAGATGACCACAAAGGTTGTAAACAAACCTCCACTATAAGCCAGAGAATAGTGAGGGATTAATGTTCCTGAATGTAGAATCTCACATCCTCAGAATGTGTTTGAAGTTTTTTAATCTGTATTCAGGTAATCAGAATATCACACAGGGGGATTGTTCTCTCTCTCTATAAACTCTCAGAGGCTTCTTTATTCAATACTCTGGAGGGTCTCTGGAGTGCGGTACGCAGAGGTTAAAGGGATGATGCTGTTAACTTGAGTTTGTCTCGTGATGTGATTGGTTGCAGTCGAGCCCCGGTTAGCTACTGGTGAGAACACCATCAAGGACGCCTTCGTGTTTCTAATCTTGCTCCTGTGTGAAAAGTGCAAATGAGATTGAAAGTTTCACCCGTCCGATGGCGTTCCAGCGGAAGTTATCATGTCGTCAGCCATACTGGACTCTTAAAACCATACTGGAAATCCTAAACACGGCAGAGAATATCAGAGAGGACGGAGCACTATGGAGGATTATAATGAGCTGTTTTGAAAGATGTTTTATGTGTTTTATGTAATGTCTATGAGCAGTCTGGGACACGTAGTAGAATCAGCACCATGGAGAGCGCTTGTGACACCAAATAGTTGGTTTTGATAACTGAACTTAACTTGGATGTTTTGTTTTTTTGTTTGTTTTTGTACATTTGTTTGTGAGCGCGGGACCAGTCATATTTTAGACGTGTTGAATGTTCAATACTGTATTTTGTTTGTTGTAAATCGTACACAAGAGAAACGAGTATCAAAAGGATCTACTGTGTTTCTGTGTCATTTATAGCGTTTTACACTGTAGCGTAATCGTTTTAAGGTATGTAAGCTGATCTGTGTGTGAATGTGTGTGTGTGTGTGTGTGTGTGTGTGTGTGTGTGTGTGTGTCAGATGTATACCAGTAGCTCACAGATATATGTACATTTTCATTTTTGTTTTGATCCTCTTTACAGTTCAGTAGACAGACGGCCATGGTGAACGACACACACACACACACACACACACACACACACTAACAGATGGAGCCATGAGTCTAGTTTGAAGAGAAATAATTTCTGACAGAAATCCTTGAAGATCCTTCAGACTGGGAAGCAGCCCAACTCATCACCGTGTGTGTGTGTGTGTGTGTGTGTGTGTGTGTGTGTGTGTGTGTGTTTTAAACAGACACTGCGTTCCAGTTCTGTGTCCTCAAGGCGTCCAGGAGAAATTGCTTCAGTGTGTGTGTGTGTGTGTGTGTGTGTGTGTGTGTGTGTGTGTGTGTGTTTCATTATGGCTTTAGTCAGCTGTTAGGTATGAAAAAGCCAATTATAACCATAAGATTGCATTTGCTTGCTTGCTGCAAACTTCAGAAAACAGACGAACTGAATGAATAACTGACTGACTGAGGTCTCGTCCATGTAATGCCAATAAATGTATCTTTACTATTTCAAACTTTTTTTTCTTAAAGTTTTCTGACTACAATTAAATGCCAAAAAATATAAAAGTTCTTACTTTTTCTCTCGCAGTTGGTAAACTACAAAATATTACATGTTGAGAACACAATCCTGCTATTGACACTAATATATGACAACTGTGTAAAATAATTAGTTCACTATAATACAACCACATCTGAGGAGCTTAAAGGCGACATATCCAGCTCTATATTTATATTCTGGGGCTCTATTGGAATATCTCTACATGATTTCCAGTTAAAAACTCCTTATTTATCTTTACTGGTCCTTTATGCAGCCCCTCAGTTCAGCCTCTGTCTGAAACAGGCTGTTTCAGCTCCTGTCTCACAAATGATTTTATATAAAAATATAAATAAATCTAAATACTATAGGCCTATGAGAATAACATCATTGAGAATCCTTCTTTCTGATTGGCTATCAGGGCATACATGTGATTAATTCACTATAATAAGGAGAGAATCACTTGATAAATGTGTCTTTTTCACTTTGGGACGAAGAACTTTGCTACTAGTAAGTTAAAACATTTTTAATGTTAATAAATCTGGATCCAGATTAAGAGACTGAAACAAATTAGCAAAGAAAAGAACAACTAAATGAACAACTCGACTTGATTTACTGACTCGCCAACCAGCTAACCAGGCAGCAAACAGCCTGCAAAACGCAAACGCCAGACAGAAACACACGAGTAATGAATGGAAGTGGAGAGACATTTAGACAAAGTGAGAAAAATTTTCTCTGAGAGCTTCCAGTTAGTTTCATTTCTGTAATAGCAGCACACACACACAAACAAAATATACCCTCAGTCGCACACACACCTTAAAACACACACACACACACGCAGAGACGCAGACAGCGCTGTTGATTGTGTATTGCCGGTTTGTTTATTAGCTCTCTGATTGAGTGGCTCTGCCTTCCACAGATTGGATGACCTTTCCAGATCCTTCCGCCGAGCCCGCTAAGTAGATCGGACGGCGAACGCGACGCGACGACACTTTATTCAGATTGTTACTGAATGAGGAAAAAGCAGGCGGTCATGTGTGTGTATATGTGTGTGTGTGTGTGTGTGTGTGTGTCCCCTGTTTGTACACACACTCACTCTGCCTTCATTGGTTCAATTGAAGCCTCATCTCCATATAGTTTGTATGCAATTACATCTGAGCGGCGCGCTGAGTGCCTCTATATGATTGTGTCTGGATACTGAGTGCGACTAGCTGTGTGTGTGTGTGTGTGTGTGTGTGTGTGTGAAGGATAATTTGTGAGAAAGAGCAGCGATTCATGCTCCATGTGTATGTATGTTTATTTTTGTGTGTGTGTGGAGCAATTCATGGTGGATTTGTGCAGCCTTGGTGTGTGTGTGTGTGTGTGTGTGTGTGTGTGTGTGTGTGTGTGTGTGTGTACGAGAGGTAATTTGTACCAGAGAAAAGCGATTCATGCTAAATGTGTGTGTGGTTTTATGGGTAATTTGTGTTGTAGTGAGATGTGTGTGTTAGAGACCTTAGAGAGATATTTTCACCGGGTGAGTGTGTGTATATACATTTATATGCATATACATGTACATACCAATGCATGAGTATGTGTCTGTGTGTGTGTGTGTGTGTCTGTGTGTGTGTGTGTGTGTGTGTGTGTGTGTGTGTGTGTGTGAGCTGAGATAAGAGTGCGCAGGATAAGCGTGAAGTGTGTTTCTAGTGGCTTGTTGGCCGCTCAACGGGGCTTTAAAGGGCACGTCCGTCAAAAACATGGCACGGCCGAATCTCATTCATCTGCAATAAACAGCTAATCACACTCAGAGGAAGATGATCCCACTCAGACGCACGGTGACATCACACACACACACACACACACACACACACTTCCTCTGTTCACTAACAGAGGACGAGAAGCAACGGACAGACTTTTTTTTGATTGACTGTAATGAGAATAAACAAACACATTGCTTGTTCCATTATCATGAACAGTAATTCAACATTTCCTCCAGCTTGCATCCTTTGAAATAGTTAGATTTCATGTATTTGCAAATAACAAGAAATAAAGAAATAAGACTGAAAGGCTGCACTAATAAAAAGCAACAAACAAGCTGATGACTCAGCTGGTTTTTAAGTCTTAACGAGTGGAGGTGAAAGTGTAAAGTTGAGGATGGGAAACGGTACTTAAAGTGAACTTAAAGGCTACCTATCTGTTACATAATAATGAAACAGCTTAAAACAATGTTGAAGCTTAAAACGACCCGTGTTATACTCAGGAAGTGTGATGTCTTTATAGCAAAACAGAGTGAAGGTTGTTAGATAAACATAGAAAACATCTGACTTTGTGTTACGTCGTCTGCCGTCAGTCAGTGTTGATTTTGAAGCAAAGTAGACTGAGGTGCCTTAACTTTAAAAAGCATCACTGTTGAGTCTTTGTTCTATCAATGGAAGCAACAAAATAGTAAAATAGTAATATTCTTACAAATCTTATTGCACAGAATCTGAACTTCTGGCTTGATACATTTCAGCTTTATTGTATTTGGATCTTGAACATCTGCAGTGAATATTAGAGAAATCTGATAGTTAGTTGTTGAAATATCTCTGCAGTGCTGGATGAACAGAAATATGCACGGACGTCATCGTCGTCCAGACCGATGAACGACTTCAGAAAGATGTTTTTAAGATGCAAAGACGTGACTGATGTCTGTATGTCTGTATTTGTGTGTGTCGTCCAGGCTGAGCTGATCTCCGGTCAGTGTGAAGTCCAGCGAGCCGCTCTGGAGCAGATGGCGATCAAACTGAGCAGCCTGCACTACCCCTCACCCACCAACAGGAGGCACTACAGCCAGCTGGCCATGAGCAACAGGTAAACACACAACAGGACACTTTAATATGTGTAAACTTCACTTAAATTTGTTGACTTATTGATCCCGATGTGTCCTGGTGGCCAACTGTGGTATTGCAAGAAACAAATCAAACAACAACCTGAATGTATTTTCCACATAAACCAACAATATCAAAGAGACGTCTGTTAACAAGGTCAACTATCACCCTTTACACAGCAATGGACTTTACTTTAGTGAAGTAGGAAACATCTTGAGAATTTCTGACCATGAGATTGAACTTTTTTCTTCATGGAAAAACCATCTCAGGCATGAATTGTCATTTAAAGTAGAATATTTTTTATCTTAAAACGTGTCTGGAGAAGATCTCTAAGGTTTAATATTTGTAGGTTTGATGCCCAGAGTTGCATCTTATGTTTGACGCCCTCTTTTCCGTCAGTGCCAGGTCCTTCCATGTAAGGAGCGCGGGGTGTTGTCTTTCACGCCCCGCTACCTCGGACGCAAGCTAACGCTAGCTTACTGTGAACACCAAGTGCTGCAGACTTGGGCTAACGTTAGCTACTTTAGCTAAATTGTGCTAACAGGGCAGGTATCATAATCAAGTAACGTTAAACTTAGTGAAATATTACAACAATAGTCCAACTCAGTGTGAGTCCCGGAAACAGGAGAGCAGCAGGTGAGCCAGCTGTCAATCACAGCTGTCAATCAACGCTCACACAGCAGACATCAAAGCTACTATAAAGCTGCGTCTCAAATCACATACTTCTGTTAGTACACTTTCATGTACTACACTGTGTACACTATGTACTTACTGGCACAGTACACGAATTTTGACAGGGTAGTGTTGTCTCAAATCAAACACAGCTGTTGTGCACTTACCATAAATGACAATCGCAAATTAGCATTAGCTAGCGTTAGCATACAAACTGCTAAATTAACCCAAAAAACATACTGACGGCTTATATCTAACAACAGTATAGTGGTGCTTAGTGCTAAAAAACACATGTATAACTTACATTTGCATAATGTGGCGATGTTCACCGTAGTTATAACGTACCCAGCCGCCATTTCCAGTTTGAAAAGTGGTCCCTCCCCTTCCGCTACGTAGCCAAGATGGCGACCATTGAGGGCGAGATGTGTCCATAGTTCCACACTCAACTTTTTGGCCGTTTTGAGTGCACCATCTGGGTTCTCACAGTGCACTGCATTTCCCATACTTCTCAGTGTGAACGCACTTACACACTCAAAATGTTAAGTGTAAGTACAGAAGTATGCGATTTGAGACACAGCACAAGTCTTCAAATCTTATTAACAGATCAATAATTTCCAAAATGACCACCAGCACACTTATTAGAGGGCCTGAATCTATAGATTGAGACCAGAATGACTCATTGAAAACAATGATTGACTCAGTATTTCTAGAGAGAAATTGAGGCTTTTTCAATGAGAGCGTCTAGCGGCCGTCGTCGTAGCTGCCACTTGAGAACAACCAATAGATAATCAATAAATAATAGACTAGAAGAACAGAATATAACAGAATATAACAGAATACGGTGTAACACAATAAAAGAGAGAAAAAACTTCCTGGATCACTGTTCTCAGTTCTGATGAGAAAGAAACACACTGACGGACAAAAGACAAAAAAACAAGATCAACACTCAGTACAACAACACAGTAACATGTGACACACACACACACACACAACAGAAAGACACACACAGTTAAATGTAATCACACACACACACACACACACACACACACACACACACACACACACACACTCACAGAGTGTGAGTGTTAACAGCAGTAATCTGGTGTGGCCAGGCTCGGCTCGGCGAGCAACGTCTTTGGTCACGCTGCCTGTCGGCGTTTCATCCTCGACTTTGAGGAGCCTCCCTCCGTGGTTATCACTCACACGCAGGACACACACACACACACACACACACACACACACACACACACACACACACACACACACACACATTCACACAATAACAACATACACAAAGTTGTGTGTATGCAAATGGAAAGAAAGCTTAACTGTGGGTGTGTTAGTATGTTGTGTTCTGCAGACTTTGTCAGTGTGTCGTCACGGTAACTTACATGAAGGATGCGGTGTGTGTCCTCGATACCAACACACACACACACACACACACACACACACACACACACACACACCCTTAAATTCAGCATGAATTGCAGCGCTCAGCTTTGGTAACACTGCGCTGTCTTCTATGTGCTTACAGAAACATACACAGATGTAAATGAAGCTCGTTTTGTTTGTGTTTGTGTTTTTCAGTCCTCTGCAGTCTAATGTTTCAGTCATTTATATCGGATGTGTTGGACACTAATTGGTTATTCATATGTGTGTGTGTGTGTGTGTGTGTGTGTGTGTGTGTGTGTGTGTGTGTGTCCGGTGCAGCGGTGTGTGGGATGAGTTTCGTATTAATTGGATGTTACATGTTTTTTTTTTTTCTTTAGCCGCTGTGAGTTCAGCTCAGTTGAGATTTGAGGTTTTGGTTCAGTTATAAAGAAAATGAAGGTCGGACTGAATTATTTACTGATCTCACAAAATATCTCAATTCCAAATGAATGTCGATAGAAAGTCAGACGGGTTTTTTTTTAGTTGATATTTTTCTGTTTAAAATATCTCAAAGAGTTCACTTCTGACCGACTCTTCAATGTTTCATTATTTTTATAAGTTCAGTAATTAAGTAAACAGATTAGTTTTGTTTTTCACTCAGTTTAAATCTTTCAAGAGAACAAAGAATAATCACTTATACAATTATTATTATTATATTATTATATTATTATATTATTATTATTATTATTATTCCTTTAATACTTCTAAATCATTAATTTTAAATTAATTAATTTAATAAATTAATAATTAATTATTAAACAAAAGAATAAACAAATATGTGAATAAATAAATTAAACAAATAAACTGGTGAATGAATGAGTCATTATTATTATTATTATTAGATTAATGGCTGCGTTAGTGATTGAGTGAGTAAATGCATGAATGAACAAATGAGCAGGAAAATGACTGAATGAGTGAATGAATGATTGAATGTTGAGTGAATGAACAAGTCAACTAGTAAATGAGCAAGATAATGAATGAATGAATGAATCATTAAATGGATAATAAGTGAATGAATTATTTTAATGTCTCTGTAGGATGAATCCATTAGACTGAATGATTGAATGAATGGATGGATGAATGAATGAATGAATGGGTGAAGGGATGAATGGATGCTGTGCTGCTGCTGAGTGACAGGTTGGGTTTTAACGTCTCTGTAGGGTGAATCCATTAGACTGAATGAATGAATGAATGGATGAAGGGATGAACGGATGAACGGATGATGTGTTGCTCAGTGACAGGTTGGGTTTTAACGTCTCTGTAGGATGAATCCATTAGACTGAATGAATGAATAAGTGAGTGAATGGATGAATGAATGGATGAAGGGATGCTGTGTTGCTCAGTGACAGGTTGGGTTTAACGTCTCTGTAGGATGAATCCATTAGACTGAATGAATGAATAAGTGAGTGAACGGATGAATGAATGGATGAACGGATGCTGTGTTGCTCAGTGACAGGTTGGGTTTTAACGTCTCTGTAGGATGAATCCATTAGACTGAATGAATGAATAGGTTAGTGGATGGATGAATGAATGGATGGATGGATGAATGGATGAACGGATGAACGGATGAATGGATGCTGTGTTGCTCAGCGACAGGTTGGGTTTTAACGTCTCTGTAGGGTGAATCCATTAGGCTGAATGGATGAACGGATGAATGGATGAATGAATGGATGAACGGATGAACAGATGAACGGATGCTGTGTTGCTCAGCGACAGGTTGGGTTTTAACGTCTCTGTAGGGTGAATCCATTAGACTGAATGAATGAATAGGTTAGTGGATGGATGAATGAATGAATGGATGAGCGGATGAACAGATGAATGGATGAATGGATGCTGTGTTGCTCAGCGACAGGTTGGGTTTTAACGTCTCTGTAGGGTGAATCCATGAGACTGAATGAATGGATGAATGGATGGATGAATGAATGGATGGATGAAGGGATGAACGGATGAATGAATGGATGAATGGATGCTGTGTTGCTCAGCGACAGGTTGGGTTTGAACGTCTCTGTAGGATGAATCCATTAGATGAGCTGCGTGTCAGTGAATCACCTCATAAATCCAACAGAGTCTCTGACTGAAAGGTGACGGCTGCCGATATGACTCATTCAACCTTTCACTCTATCACTTCATCCTCCCTCCTTCGCCTCACTTCCTCTTCCTCTTTCATCCTCTTCCTCCTGGGATTCCCTCTTCCTTTTATCCCCTCATCTGTCCTTCCTTCTTTTCTCTTCCTTCCTCTGTCTTCTCTCCTTTTCTTTTTCCTTCTGTCCATCCTTCCATCCTTTTTCTCCCAGCTTTCCTCTTCTTCTCCCTTCTCTCCTTTTGCTTTCCTCTTTCTCCACTGTTTACCTTCCTTCCTCTCTTCCCTCTTCCCTCCTCTCTTCCCTCCTCTCTCTCCTACACAATCCTTCTTCTGCCGTCTCCCTCCTCTCCCTCCTCTCCCTCCTCTCTCTCTCTCTCCTGCTGTATGGAGGATGATGAATTAGAGACAGTAGTTACAGCTGCTATCGCCGTCGCAGTAGCAGGCAGCAGAGAGAGAGAGAGAGAGAGAGAGAGAGAGAGAGAGAAAGAAAGAATTGGTTAGTGATGAAATGAGAGAGAGAGAAAGTAGAAATTGCTCAGCAACAAGACGTCCACTCTGAAACCTGTTGGTGTCTTCTTCTTCTTCTTCTTCTTCTTCTTCTTCTTCTCTTTCTTCATCTTCTTAATCTGCGTCATCTTTGTCTTCTTCTTCGTCTTTGTGATGTTCTTCCTCTTCTTCTTCTTCTTCTTCTTGGGTTTCATTTTCATCTTTGTGTTGTTTTTCTTCCTCTTCTTTTTCTTTCTTTCTTTTTAATAATAATAATAATAATAATAATAATAATAATAATAATAAAAGCAACAAAATAATAAATAACAACAATCTTTTGAAAATTTAAACAAACAAACGTAACATGAGCTTTGTCAAAAATCACTCCCCTTTCCCTGTATGCTGCACTATTATATTTACTATTATATTTACTATTGTATTTATTATTATATTTACTATTATATTTACTCTTCATCACTTCATCATGTGATTGTCTCTTGTCAGGGTGTAAAATATAATCCACCACATCGCGCCCTCAAAACATCCACAGTTGGACAGAAGAAGTTGTGTCGATGACTTGTTCTCACTGCAAACATCTTATAGATGTGATTTTTACTGTAGTTCCATGTTCATGTCATTTAATTAAGAGTTTCCGACTTGTTAACAACATTCAAGTCAACTTCCAGGTCTTATTTACAACCGGGAACGTTCTGATATAATAATATGAAAGTGGACATGGACGCCTCATGTCAGCCAGACTCCATCGTTCAATGCAATAAAACACAAATTAAATCAATATAATGTAATTTCAGTAACACACAGTGTTGAAAGTCACTAACATGTGAATCTTTCCAATAATTCCCATCCAGCCGACATGACGTTAATGAGACACAAGTGTCTGAAATCTCAGTTTACTGCTCACTATCGAGTAAACTGTTTATACAGGAAGTAGTGGATGAGTTCAGAGTTCACTTCTGTTCCATCAGAGGTTCAACAGATTTAAACCTTTCAACCGTAGATGAGAGTAAAACACTCACACACACACAAAAACACACACTAGACTCACTTTAATGACACTGTGAGCATCTAAAATGTTTTTTTTATTCATATATAACTAGTGGCAGTGATATCAGGATGTTTATCCAATATTTCGATTATGCCCACACAACATTTCATTGTATCCAGCGTTGACTGGAATTATGATGAGTTACAAATGAATAATAGATTCCTTTAATTTGAATTTCCTCAAGTGACTAAATGTCAGAACGGCTCGTCGCAACACTACCTCACGCTCCAGTCGGCGCCGCGTGACAGAAAGCGAACCTGACACTTCAAACGCTCTGTAACCGTCCCGGTGTCGAACGCAGCCCCGCAGTGCCGCCACCGTGCTCCTTCCTCTCCGATTTGTCTGTTTTCTCGTCTTCCAGTCCCCCCCCCCCCAGAGAGATCCTGTTTTACAAAGCGTTTAGTTAACATTAGTGTGAGAACAAGACAGAAACAGGAGAGAGGAGGAGGAGGAGGGGAGGAGAAGGGAGGGAGGGGAGGAGAAGGGAGGGAGGGGGGGTGGCGGGAAAACGACAAACGACAAGAGAAAACAATCTGTGCGAGTGTTGTATCTGCTTCATCTGTCTGAGTCAGTAAAGGGCCGCTCCGCTCGGCGCATAATGAGAAACGCCGCCCCCCCAGGGGGGGGAAAGGAAGCAGCGTTCGCTTCCTTTGCTTTCTTCTTCTCTGTTTAGTGTAGTTTTATTGTATTTGAGAATCACAGTCACAGCGGAGGACGAGGTAGGGTGTGAGGAGCGGTGGGAAGAGATGGGATGAAAAGGCAGGAAGAGGAGGAAGAAGATGAAGGGAAGGAGAAGTAGACCCTCTCGACATCTGGCTGATGAGAACATGATGGACGGACTGAGACGAGGAGGAGGAGGAGGAGCGAGCGGTAGCCTAAAAGAGGAAGAACTGTCTCCAGTTTTCTACGTATTGTGTTTAATTTTAAAGTCTTCATCACCACTGATTAGCAGGAGAAGAACATGGAGTGATAGAAGAGACATTTTTGGAAAGTAAAGACATTTTTTGGGACGTGGTGGCATTGTGGGAAAGTGAAGACACGTTTAGAAATGACATATGTTTTTGCAAATTGAGGATACTTTTCATAAATATCCTCACTTTCTTGCTGTAATCATTTCTCCTGTTCATTCTGACCAGTAGAAGATCCTCTCTTACACTGTAAGAGCATTATGTAGGATCCTTCTGTGCATAAATGTATTTAAGTTTATCTGAAGCTAATATGAAGCTTCAGCGTCCAAATGAGTCAAATCAAGTAGATATCTTTCAGTCTTTTTAGTGCCAAAGTCCCTCTTTTTGTTACTATACTTCCACCTGCAGCTCAACAGGGAAACACTGTCCGAGGAAACACAAAGAGGGAATTTGATGCTACAAAGACTGTAAATTTGTCAGATATCCACTTGATATGACTAACTCAGACTGCTGAAGCTGAATAGAAGCTTCACACAGACTTTGAAATGTATTAAAAGCACATTTGAAGGATCTTTTAATATCCAGTATGAACAGGAAAACCTCTTTCACTGTTCATACGGACACCTGACTGCTGGTTTAAGACACATTTGAAGACTTAGCATCGTTAGCTTAGCTTAGAATCAGGTTTGGGGGGGGGGGTCCTTACAGGTATAGTAAGTACAAACATGTACATGTTGAGTTTATTTAATGTATGTTGTTTCCTCACAGTTGAGTTTGCATTTTTCTGGCAGCGAGATTAACTGGAATGAAAGAGGGAGAGACGGAAGCGCTTATATTTTCTTTTGTCTCTGTTCTTGTTTCTGTAATTTCATTCATAGTTTATTCTCCTCTTTGATGGCTTGTCAGATTGCTGCGTGTTGTTTAGTGTTTGTTGCGTTGTGTGTAACTGTGAGTGTGTGTGTGTGTGTGTACATGTGATCATCAGCAGCTCTGTGTTTGTGTGTGTGTGTATTTGAGACGTTGTTTTCATGTGTGTTTGTGCTTTAAGCAAGTGTGTTTTTGTGCTTGTGCTCGTTCCACTAGTGTGTGTTATATACTGTGTGTGTGTGTGTGTGTGTGTGTGTGTGTGTGTGTGTGTGTGTCGTCGTGGAAATGCCGTGGGCCTGACAGAGCTGTCAAACTGTCGGCGTTGGCGACCGGAGAATTCCAAACAATTTCACCGCTAATGTTGAGAAACATGTTGGCGATCCCCGCCGAGACCGGAAAAACCACCGAATATATAAATAATAAACACACATACATAAACACACACACACACACACACACACACCTTAACAAAACGGCTGACATTAATGTGTGTGTTTGAGCAATCGGCCCCTGTTCCAGCAGCATAAATATTTGATGTGATCCTGTGTCGAGGAAGAGGAGGAGGTGAGAGGACAGGAGAGGAGGAGGAGGGGGAATGAGGTGGAAAGGGGAGTCTGAGGGAGGAAGAGTAAAATCCAGACAAGATGAGAGGATGTGGGAGGAAAAAGAGAAGTGAAGGAGACGGGAAAAAGGTGGAGGTGTAAGGTGGAGAGGGGAAGGATGTGAGATGATGCAGGAGGAGGAGAAACATGTAGAAGAAGAATGAGGAGAGGAAACAGAAGAAGAGATGAGGTGGAAAGAAGGATGAGTGAGGGAGGAGGAGGAAGCGGAAGGAGGGAGGAAGAGTTTAAGGAAAGATGAGGATGGAGAATAGAGAGGGATGAGGAGGGAGTGAAGATGAAGGTAGGGAGGAGAGGATGGCTTCGGATCTGTAGTCAGATTCTCACAAAAGCTTTTTTCTCTCCGTCTTTGTCCTCATTAAATACAATGTTTGCACAAACTTCACAAAGACATTCGCAATTTTCTTTCTACAACTACAAATCTTTTCCACACATTCACAAACTTGCCTTCATCCATGACGTTTACACATGAGGGTGATATATATATATATATATATATATATATATATATATATATATATATATATACAAGCACAGGCTTTGAAATGATCCCTCAACATTATTTATCGACCGTTATTTAAGCAGATATTCAATAAAAGCCGACAAATACCTTTTCGTACCTTAACATTTAACAAATGAACCAACCTACAGGAGTTCAAATGACCTGAAACGCAGCAGAATAAGTGAAATGTAGACAAAGTAGAGTCACTGTCAGCTGTGAAAGTAGCATCACAAGAAGATTTCACTTTTCTCTCTCTCTCTCCACTCTGCATTTTTAGCTTCATGCTTTATCAACATAACAAGACGCATATGTCTCTCCCGCCGCCGCAGGACACAAAACGACATTACAATAATACAATACAATAACAGAAAGTACATCATGTAGGAAACACAATATTAATAACAGCAAGAAGAAAAAAAAAATTGAATTATAAAAATAATTTGACTCTCTCGCTGTCTGTCTTCAGTCTGCAGGAATTCGAGGCCGAGTACCAGGAGCTCTGGGACTGGCTTATGGACATGGACGCCATGGTAACGGACAGTCACCAGCTGATGATGTCAGAGGAGCAGAGACACCATCTCTTCAAGGTAGGACGAGTTCTCTCTCTCTCACTGAAGCTCTTTCTGACTCTCCGTGACTCAGAAACCTCACACGATGCACAGAAAAGGATTCACATCCCAGAAACCCTTTACCGCACGTGTACAAAAAAAAAAAAAAAAAAATTTCCATGACTCACTTGACTTCCAGTAAGTCTTCCTTTATGCCTCCAACGTGGCCTCTTACAGCCCAGTCGCCAGGATAAAATGTTGGCATTGTACGTTTCTGCAAACCACGGCTGCAACCAATGGAACCGGGTGTTTTTAGTAAGATGTTGGGACATTTGCAGCCGTTTTTCTGGCGATAAAACTGGATATTTTACCCAAACCATGTGCCTAAACCTAACCGGACCTAAAGCACAGCGTTGTCACACCATAAAACATCATTATTCAACTGATAGCTATTTAATGTGGCGTTAAATGACACAAGAATTAGATATTCAACGTATCTGCACTGAGCTAGAGGCTGAGACATAAGAGCTCAGGTGTTGCCATGAATACGACCAGGATCCCGACCCTGAAAGTCATCTCACAGATTATTTTTTTCTGAACATGGTCAGAAGTATATTGGCCGTTAATTAAAGATAATCATATGAACAAAAATCTGATGAAGTCTACAACCGCAGCGGATTCTTTTGAAGTCTGCAGAAAGCAGCAATTAAGCTTCATGAGTGTTCTTCATTTGAGCAGCCTGAACTTCACAGGAACGTCCACATTAAGATTTCAAGCCTGCAAGAGTGTCTGGAAAAAAAATCTGAATTCAGCTTAGACCTGAAAAAAATTACTTTACATAAAAGATTCACTGTTTGCTTCAAAAGTTCGTCAATTTTTATCCTTATGACTAGAAAATGTTTCGCCTGATAGCCAGACTGAATGTTTGCATTTTGTTTGACTTTATTAATTCAGTTTGACATCATGTTCATGTTGAGCTGATTCCTCTTTGGAAGGATGAATTATTATAATCAATCAGTAAAGAGTTGCATATCTGTCCCACCTACGTCGTTTTCAGTCGAAGTAGCTGTAGCAGCTGCTAGATAACGTTTTATCACGATATTGAATATATTTGCTGGTTCAAAAGTCGACTTACAATAACTTGTACAACAGAGTTGATCTCACTTCTCTCCGTTTTCGTGGTTGTTTTTCTGTCGTTATTTGACTGATGTTCACATTCTCAATCCCGCCTACAAAGCTGCGATTGGTCACATTTTTCTTTAAACCTACCGATTTTTTTGGCCACTTGGGTGCAACGGAAACAAGACAACACATTAACACATCATCACCTTTTAAGTTAATATGATGAACTTGTTAGCAAACAGTTGCTTATTTCCACATCCAGCAGTTACAGAGCAACATTATCATTCATTGATAATATCAATAATTACTTGTGGCGTTCCTCAGGGTTCTATTCTGGGTCCCTTTATTGTTTCAGTCTGGTTAAAGCTGTTTGACATTATGTTTTTTGTCCACTTATTTTCAGAAGAATAGTCTGTAAACTCAACTTCTGTCATATTATCAGCTTATAAAGTAGTTGTTGCTAACATGTTAGCAAACAGTTGCTTTATTTCCACAACCAGCAGTTACGGAGCAACATTATCATTCATTTGGAGTCGTGTTTCTGTCCACCTGGTGAATGTGAGTCCAATATTCACTCTCTTTTAGCTTCTGTTTCTGCTCTCTACCAACTCCTGAGGGAAATATCTGGCTCTTTAGCTGCTAAATGCTCCACTATGTTCACCAGCTAGTCTACAGCTAACTGTGTCTGTTTGCTATTTGGTGTTGAGCAGGTAGTGTACAGCGGCTTTTTACAGCTGCCTGCTGCGGCCCAAAACGACGCTATGAGAGCGCTGAGAGTGAACCAGACAGATAAACAATGAGCTGAACTCGCTATCGTCATTTAATACATTGTTATCATTAAATATCAATTATAGCCATTTTAATGCAATAAAAATTGTTCTTAACTTTGGAAGTTAAACTGGGCGCCATTATAAGTTTTTGATGATGTAACGCACAACAAATATTCCTCCGTTCAGCCTCACAAATCTCCCATCAGCCACCTCTGCCTTCATCATGGGGGAGCACAGAGGGCTGTGTGTTTATAAAAAATGTCTAAATATGTGGAAACAGCGAGGAAGCATCCTTCATTCATCCATCAATCGGTCCGTCTCCTGCATCCCTCCCTCCACCATCCATCCCCAGCCAATCACACACACACACACACACACACACACACACACACACACACACACACACACACACGGTCTTCATCCCTACCAAGGAGAATGAGATTACAAGGCATAGCCTCCCTCATAACCATATCATAGAGCAGTGTGTGTGTGTGTGTGTGTGTGTGTGTGAGAGAGAGAGAGACAGAGAGGATTTGTGTGTGTGTGTGTGTGTGTGTGTGTGTGTGTGTGTGTGTGTGTGTGTTTGTGTAATGACTTCACTGCAGCCAAATGAGTCAGACAGAAGAACAGCATGTGTTACGATTAGAGATCTGAGTCATCCTCTTCTGTCCTTCACACACACACACACACACACACACACACACACACACTCTCACACACACACACACTCTCTCTCACACACACACACACACACACACACACACACACACACACACACACACACCAATAGAGAAATCAAAGGCAGATTGAAAGAAAATATATGTTGTAGCGGTACTGTAACAGTTCTTACACACTAGAAATGACGTTTTAAAAAGTATTTTATAGTTGTTTTTTTTTATTAAAACAAATGTAATATCAGCCAACGATTCCACTTGTGTCTTTGCACTTTGTGTAGCGTTGTGTTATAATGAAGAGGCTCAGACCAGGTTTGTATTTGGAGGCGTCCATTTATTCCAGTAAATAAAAGAAATCCTCGGGTCAGTTGTGATGCTAACTCACGCTCCTACACTAATTAAATAACACAGAAATGTGTTAGCATACTGCACAAGCTAATAAACAAACTTACACCCGTAATTCAAAGGAAGTGCACAACGTCGCTTACCTCTCTCATGAACAACAACAAAAGGAGAGAGGTAAAGGCGGGGGACATCTTTTATACCATACATTTGTACCACAGCCAGTAGGACATAATTAGCATTAGCATGGTTAGCGCCACATCGCTGTTAGCTAAAAACAAACTGCCCACTGAGCTTTAAAACATCAACTCTGAGCTTGAAATGTTGGTATTTGGGGTGTTACAATAAAACAAGGTAGTATAGTTACACACACACACTGAAATAAACTCACAGACCTCTAAAAACACACACAGACATCTGCTCGCTGCTCACACACACACACACACACACTCTGGTTTTCGGGCTGGAACTGCTGACATCTCATTCTCTTCTTACCCAGAAGGCATTGCTGCAAAGCAACACACATGTAAATTTGTGTTGTTTTCTACTTTTTCTTTCTTTCTCTCTCTGTCTTCCAAACTTTTCTTTTTTTTTTTTTTTCTGTGTGTGTGTGTGAGCAGACATGATTTATTTAGCGGCCAATGAGACTCACCTGGTCTGCGAATTATTGATAAGTGTAAAGATGAACCTAATTTCTCTATAGGAGTCGCACTTAAATATTCATCTCCGTATGAATATTCATGGCGGCGATGATGCATGCATGAATTTTAGATGACTCTGGAATCGCTGGGCATTCTTCTTCTTCTTCTCTTTCTTTTCCTTTTCTTTTCTTTTTTTTTTTTTTTTTTTGACGTGTCAACTCTCCTGTTAAAATATTGATGTGGAGCTCGACAGCATCTCCTCGCCCGGTCCAAGGTCGCTTTCTTGTACTGTTTCTCTCCCTCTCCACCACAGACAGGCCTTTATACCATAAGCTGCACATACCTATACGCTTACATTTCACACTGCTTTTAGCTCGTTAGGTCTGTTTTAGAATAATATTTTGTGATTTTTTTTTTTCAATTACATACTGTTATGATATTAGATGTTAAACATGGTCAAAGCTCCAAAATTTGAGGTGAACGTCTGTAAGAACGAGCCCAGGCTTCAGCTGCTCTGAACGCTTCAATTAGCTTTCCTGACGAGTAGGGCTGCAACTAACAATTAGTTTCATTATTGATTAATATGTTAATTATTGTCTCGATTAATCAATTAGTTGTTTGGTCTATAAAATGTCAGAATATTGAGGTGAGGCCCTCAAATGTCCCCTACCCAAAGATATTCAGTTTACTGTCATTGAGGACTAAAGAAACCAGAAAATATTCACATGTAAGAAGCAATTAATAATTTTCTGTTGATTGACCAATCAATTAAAAGACTAATTGTTGCAGGTCTACCGATGAGATGACGTCAGCTCATGTCCATAAAGCATCTGTTTCCATTTGGAGTAAAGAAGGAGATAAAGTAGTGAAATCCTGCTACTATAGTTTGTTTACATAGCCTTAAGCTGACCAATCAGAACAGAGTAGGCTCATCAGGGGGGCGGGGCCTTAAAGAGACAGGAGCCTGTTTCAGACAGAGGCTGAACTGAGGGGCTGCATAAAGGACCAGTAGAAGATAAATAAGGAGTTTTTAACTGGAAATCATGTGAATATATTCCACTAGAGCCCCAGAATATAAATGTACATCCCCTTTAAGCAAAATACAACATACCACACTGTAAAAAACACTAAAACAAAGCACTAAAATGTTGCTATTTTATTTCCAGGTTCATTTACTTACCATTTTGGAAATATATGGTTGTTTTCCCAGTATTTCCCCCCAGTGTTTACCATCCTCGCCTCTGTGTGTGTGTGTGTGTGTGTGTGTGTGTGTGTGTGTGTGTGTGTGTGTGTGTGTGTGTGTGTATGTATGTGTGTGTGTGTGTGCGTGCAGGAGGCTGCAGAAAAGCTCTAAAACCCCCCTCGTTTTTTTTTTTTTAGTGTTTTTTTTTTTTCTTCTTCTTCCATGTGACCGTTAAAGAACCTCGCTGTTCTCTCCCCCTAGAATGCTGGGGGGACTCAACCCCGTAACCATAGCAACGCCAGGGCCCAACAAAAGTTGTTCTTTTCGGAGGTGTGTGTGTGTGTGTTTGTCTATCTGTGTGTGGTGTGTAGAAACAGTGAGAAAAGAAGAGTGTGTGTGTGTGTGTGTGTGTGTGTGTGTGTGTGTGTGTGTGTGTGTGCGCGTCCTCCGGAAAAGGAAAGCTGGGCTGACAGTTGTTTCTGCAGGCAGGCTTGGCAGGCCGGAGCTCTACTGTTTATTGTGATGTTAGATGGAGGCACTTATCAACCTTGGAAAGGAGGGAGGAAGGAGAAGAGGAGTGTGTTTGTGTGTTTTGATACAGATATGTGTGTGTGTGTGTGTGTGTGTGTGTGTGTGTGTGTGTTATAAGCACGCGTTCACACCAGTGAATTTTGGGGGCCAAAGATTTTCAAACTTTTTTTTTTTTTTTTGTAAATCGTTCCAATTTGTGGTTAACGAGTAGAAAGTGTTTCATGATTTAAAAAGGTGAAAAGATTCACTTCCTGCCAAGTAAAAAGAAAAGCTTGTATCTCCAAAGGCTAACTGTGAAAATGAATATAATACTCAACATTATTACTGATGCTTTTTTCTTCTATACACTTTATTATAATAAACATATTATTCACACACCTCCTATAACAGCCTACATGTCAGGTGTCAACATCACATTGTGGTGGTACTGATTCCCCTCGAACACAGATGCTCCCAGTCACATAAAGAAAGAAAAGAGAAACCTCACAAGGTGTTGCACAATGTGAAACACCCCCTTAATGAAATAATGCCTCTTTGATGAGGATAAAAGCCTCTTTAATGTGTATAAAAAATAAAGCCTGCAGGTATTTAGGCTGTTGTGGGGCAAGCACAACTTCTTGCACGATGGGCACTAAGAAACCAATGCAGGACACTTGGTTTATCACCAGCTGGGAGCCAGTCCCCACGAGACAGGGAAATGATAGCAGGTCCCACAAATGGGTGACTGCTACAACATGTCCACGCTGTCAAAGAAATAAAAAGTGCTTCCTGGTCATAGCTCAGAAATAAAATCTAATAATAATCTGATCATTTTGATCATGTGACTCCAGAGTGACACATCCTCTATCAGCAGTAATCAGCAGGACGACATCATCTGTCTGTTAAACTATAATGATGTTTTATGATGTGACAACAACATCTCTAACCTTTGTTAAGGTTAGAGAAACATGTGTTGTGAGTTAAAGTTTCTTCTTTCTTAAAGTTAGACCACCGTCGTTGAGCTTCTCTCCTCTTTCCACCTTTTGAACGTCTTCAGCTCAGTCGAGGCCACTGGGCTGCAAAACCAGTTCTCATTCACAGTGAACAGCAGCCGTCGCTGTTCCAGCTTTTGAGTTCATGTCAGGTGTAAATCACATCAACATAATCAGATATCTTCATCTTTCTCATAATAGAAATGAGTTTGTTTGCCCGCTGTCCATCCTTTCTTCTCTTTATATCCCTGTGTGTGTGTGTGTGTGTGTGTTTACATTTGCTCTGTTCATTCTCACTTTCTTGTTGTTGATTGTTGGTGTATATCCAGATGGTGTGTGTGTGTGTGTGTGTGTGTGTGTGTGTGTGTGTGTGTATGTGTTTGTTGAGGGTGTACAGGGAGATGAAACAAGCATCAGACCTGGTAGCTTCTGTCAACCAATCACACATCAAGGTCCCCTGTAGTTCAGCCAATAGATGATCAAGGTCCTGGCCCTGAGTCCCAACAGTAGGCGGAGCCAACACTCGTTTCCCAGAAGTGTAGCGCGCGTGCACGTGTGTGTGCGTGCGTGTGTGTGTGTGTGTGTGTGTGTGTGTGTGTGTGTGTGTGTGTGTGTGTGGCATTTCACTGACCGTGGTAATATTTCGATTGAGACACACACACACACACACACACAGCTAATAAAAATGCACAAAGAAACATAAAAGCGTGGACATAATATTCAGCACACACACACACACACACACACACACACACACACACACACACACACATATTTGATGTCTCTTTATCGTATAGAAACACATTTGGTATCAATAAAAGTTTCAATTACAAATGAAAAACAGCCGGAGGTGAAACTGTGGGAGAAAATAAGAGAAAACAACAACATTAGAGATGCTTCGATCAATCGGACGCCGTTCAGAATCAGCTGACATCACTCACACATGACTCAGTCTTTGCTCTTTGAGTCTGTCAGAAACTTCAGCAGCGTTTTACTCCCCGGTTTGGATCACGTGACCTTTGCTCTCGCGCCGCCGTGAGATCGACATTGTGGGTTTTGAATGATAGTTGCATCATCAGGTCAAAATTTCACCAATACTTTGATTTGATTTACAACCAAATACCTTTAAACAAACAACATTCCCAACACTAATTAGCAAATGCTAGCATGCTAACACACTTAACTAACATGGTAAACATTCATGAGCATTTGGCTCAAACCGCACAGCAAAGTGCAGCCATGACTTAATCCCCCGCTCAAACAGGAAGTGGGATGATTTTTACTTTACCTGCTAGTTATTTATTTGAATCCTTCTAGAAAGTACAGCTGTGACCGTTTTCCAGTGAACTCGCTGCTCTTCCTTTTAATTTCAATCCCGTCCGGAGTGAATCTGCTTCTAGCTACTACAAAAATGTTTTCGCTGATCTAATATCAACATATTGGTTTATTTAGGAACCAACATGGCAATAGAAACAAACAAATTAAAACCATCAGGAGTGCAGGATCCTAATAAAAAGCTCATTAAATGTGCTGTTGTAATGTCAGCTACAGGTAGGTGCTGCTGTTCTGTTTCAGACAGTGTTTGTTTACATTAACAGTCTGCTGAGTCAGCTGTTAGTACTTCCTGTTTGCAGTGTAACGTGGATGACTTTGATACGATTATGATGACTCACAGGCGACTTCTGAAGCCTGTTTATTCTCTGATTTCTAAGTGGATTTATGGAGGTTTTATTGGCGATGGACATCAGATGTAATGACATCATCAGGAAGTATAAAGTCACATTGAATGATATCAATATGTGTGTTCAGTTACAGCTCGTCTAGTGATCGTATCTGTTACAGACCAGATCCTGTCATTTCCTGATGTTTAAACCTCGTCCGAGTTAAATTACTGAGGAGCACTCCGCCTCCCTCTGTGATGTTAATCCCATCCGAACGACCAATAAACACACCTTCCTCCATCTAGTCGTTTGTTCTCCGAGCGGCGCCGACCGTACTTGACTTACATGAGAGAGGGAGAAAAGGAGGAGGAGGAGGATGGTGACAGAAAGTGTAGCGGAGGGATATATATAACACAAAATCCAAAATTTCATTCAAGATATCATTTGAAAACATTTCATTAAGTCATCACAGATGTCTTCCTCTTCCTCTCTCTCTCTCTCTCTCTCTCTCTCTCTGTCTCTCTCTGTCTCTCTCTCCCTGTGGCGAGTTCCAGTGGAGTCCAACTAATTACAGTGGCTATCAGGAGTGTGTGTGTGTGTGTGTGTGCATCCCTGCCGCTAAATTCTCATTTCAAATAGCCCATGGTGCTCTGATGAAACGCTGGGCTGCACACACACACACACACACACACACACACACACACACACACACACACACACACACACACACCTGCTCATTAACTGGGTTCCAAAACCAATCAGTGAGGGTGTGACAGAGAAGCTCTGTCTGAGGCTGCACACACACACACACACACACACACACACACACACACACACACACACACACACACACACACACACACACACACAGACGGTGTGTTTTCACTGGTTGTTTGGTTATCTCGGGTCCAAACCAGAAGGAGAGACACTGAACTTATTAACACACACACACACACACACACACACACACATATACAGATACACAGAGAAAACAATACAACTTTATCTATAAAAGCAGTTTAACCCTTCGAACCCGACTCTTCTTCTCAGAGTCATAACTCACAGACGTCATTAACAACATACATAATAATAATAATAATAATAATAATAGAGAAACAAAGCAAAGGCAGCCTGAGGCGTCATGACAACTAACAAATACACACAAATACTATGTAATAACAGAAACTTATTGTAGGATAAACAGCAAAACATACATAATGAACTCGCCCCAGTTAATTAATCAAATGTATAATAAAAGTGCAGAGCAACTTTTTCAGTTTCGCTGTTACGGAGCAAAAACACAATAAAAACATTGAGTTTTCCCAACAACAACACAGACGTTACACTGAATAACTTACCCGTTAAATCTAATGACATCGTCTGGACCAGCAGGATAAATCTCCCTCCTTACCACCACCGAGGTGCCCTTGAGCAAGGCTGGTGTACCGGGCTGCTTTCAGCTGTGAATGCAAACAACTGTGACATCAGCGTTCCTGCCAAAGTGAAACTTCCCCAAATAAGAGAGAGAGAGAGAAATTCTTATTAAGCTTTATTTATTGAGGAAATCTCATTGAGATGAAGTGTTTCTAACTTGTATGAGGATCTCTGAGTCTAACTAAAGCTGTTGAATAACTAACTTAGATCATAAAGGCCTCGTAAACGAAGACACTGCCTTCTAGATGTCAGAGACGACCATCAAACCTTTCTCGGCAGCGGCGGCGGCGGTGGCGGTGAGTGTGACGGCTGTCTGCTGTCTGCTGTAATGAATCGGATGGAACTGAAACCCAGTAGATTCACACAGTCTATCCTCAGTGTGTCTCTCTCTCCATCTTAAACCCTGAGGGCAACAGTACACACTCACAACAGGAAGCTGAGCGCGCGCACACACACACACACACACACACACACACACACACACACACACACACACACGCACACACACGGTCATGCCTGAGAAACACACAGACGGCTTAAGTCTTATATCCTCTGAACTCTCATCCTTCTCTCTCTCTCTGTTTCCTTCTGCCTTCATATTTGTCTTTATTATAACTCTGATATCATTTTCTGTTTTGTTGCTGTTTCCTCGTCGTGTGTGGAATCATTTAATTATCAAAGAGTGAGAGATGTAAGTTTGAAGGACACAATTATTACACAAACTGGTATCAATTGGTGGAGATATTTTTCTATAATGAACTTTCAGAAGGTAACTAGAGGTCAAATGTCAAAGCTCACAATAATAAAAATGGCATCGTCATGATTATGGATTATAAAGAGGAAAGAAAAGAAGGCAGGTTAATTAAAAAAAAATGCAAGAAATTCACATTTAAAACATAAACTGAACTTTGAGAAAGTTGTCAAGTCAAACTGGCAGCAGAGAAGGAAACAGGAGGAGAATAAAGCAAAGAAAGAAAAATGAGAAATCAAATGAGAAAATAGGAAATAATTTATTTTACCTGCTAAAAGCTGTGACCTGCAGTGAATTAGCTTTTGAAACACACCTTCCCACCTCCAGAGAGAGAGAGAGAGAGGGATGAATGAGGATGAGTGTTAACCCGAGAGAGAGAGAGAGATGGAGGGAGGGAGGTAGAGAGAGAGAGAGAATCTTTAATTAGAGACAGATGACTTTGCCACGCCTCAGAAGGCTGGAATTACACTGCAGGCTATGAGGCGAGGCTAATTTCACATGTAATTGTTGCTGCAATCCTCGCTGTGCTGCTAACGCTCCCAACCTCCCTCCCTCCCTCCATCCAGAGAGAGAGAGAGAGAAGAGAGGAGAGAGGAAGAGGAGGAAAGAATGAATAAATGATTGGAAGAAAGAAGAAAAGTAATTTGTTGCCTCAACCATCTCGCTGTAAAGCCTATGAGGAACGAGAGAAAGGAAAGAAAAATGAAGAGAGGCGAGAGGTAATGAAAGGACAGAAAGAATGACAGATTAATGGAAGAAAGTGAAGAATGAAGGAAAAGAAGAATGAAGAAATACAAGAGGGAATGAGAGGAGGAAGGAAGGGATGAAGGAAAAGGACGAGGGAAGAATAAAGGAAGTAAGAATGAATGAATGCAGGAAGGAATGACAGAATAACAGAATATCAGAAGACGGGAAGAAGGAATCGAAGAAAGCAAGGAATGAAGGAAGGCAAGAGAATGAGAGGAAAGAGGGAAAGAAGGAATGACAGATTAATGGAGGGAGTAAAGAAGGAAGGGAAAGGGACACACGGGAGAAAGCAAGCAACGAAGGAAAAGAATGAAGAAAGGTAAACAGGAATGCGAGGAGGAAGGAGGGAAAGAAGGAAGGAGGGAAGAAAGCAAGAAATTAAGGAATAGAAGAATAAAGGAAGCAAGAGGGAATGAAAGAAAGAAAGAAGGAAGCAAGAGGGAATGAAGGGAAGGAAGGAAGGAACCAAGAAAGAAGGAATGAACGATGGTACAGAAGAATAAAGGAAGCAAGATGAAATGAAAGGAAGAAGAAATAAAAGAACGAGTGATTGAAAAGATTCAGTATTTTCCTGTTATTCCCAGTATAGAAACGTCTTCTGTACATTTAGAGAGAGAGATGGAAAGAAAAGAAGGAAAGAAAAATCTGTCTTCAACCTTTAAAAAAACACTTTGAAGCACCAAAAATCTCTCCTTATCCCACAAAGGAAACTTCCTGCAGCCTGACACACACACACCCACACACACACACACACACACACACACACACACACACACACACACACACACACACACACACACACCCACACACACACACACACACACACACACACACACACACACACACACACACACACACACACACACACTTCTTTCTTTCTTTGTAGACTGATATTCCCTTTTCTTCTCTCCAGAGACCTGCAGAGCTCTGCTGCTACCTCGATGTGTGTGCGTCTCTGTGTGTGTGTTTGTACAGTGTGTGTGTGTGTGTGTGTGTGTGTGTGTGTGTGTGTGTGTGTGTGTGTGTGTTTGTACAGTGTGTGTGTGTGTGTGTGTGTGTGTGTGTGTGTGCTTTGCAGGATGTGTTTAGTTGAACACTTCCTGGGTCAGATGTCCTGATGTCGTGTTTTGTCATTTGTCACAGCTTGTTATACAAGCAGAGAGCTGAAGTCCTCTGAGACTGAAGGTGTGTGTATGTGTGTGTGTGTGTGTGTGTGTGTGTGTGTGTATTTTCTATAGCTTTAGTCCTTCAGTCAGCTTTTATGTGATTTCATGCGTATGTTTATGTGTTTTCGTGCTCTGTATGTAGACAAAACATCCTCCTGTACTTTTCAAAATCCTTTTCCTGTCCGCCTGACTTCTTCCGTCTCTAATTAGACTCGTCTTAAACAAAGTGACAAACTTTGACAAACTACACAAGAAACTACACAACTGACCCCAGACGAGGTTTAATAATTACAAGATTATTCTCCTTGGACAAATCAACTGAAGCAAACGATCATGAAATTGAATAAAAACACCTGTGAGAGGTGACAGCAGGGCAGACGTGATGCATTCTGCCTGCGATACTTCAGATATACAGTAAGTGTTGATAGAAACAGCAGGCAGGAGACGAGGTATGAGACTCACCAGACCACCAGGAGGGATGTAGTGGATTAACTGTTAATCCACAATAATGTCACCAATGTCAGACTTCACCTGGAGAGCAACGTAGCTGACTAAAAATTAATAAATGGATGAAAAGAGAAACGAATACCTTAAAAAATAGCGATTCTTAGAAGGAATTAGCTAATTAGCCTCTGTTCCACTAGCTTCAGTAATTGAATGCAGCGTTTCTTTAATTGGTCTTTCTGAAAAAAAACAACTGACGGACTCGTCTCCTCTGTCAAACTGTGACATTTAGCCTGCAATTAACTGGGAACAATGTTTGTTAAAGGCAGCTAAAAACATAAATATTTGAATAAAAAGTGATATTAGATCATCTTATCTAAACATATGAAGCGAGTCACATGACCTACTGTTGAGGCTGGATTTTTATTTATCTGCATAGTTAGAATGTCAGCAGGATTTTTAATGAGGTTTTCTTACTTCTGGAGCAAAATCTGGAAGTTCAGGTTTGACTCTAAAAGTAAACAAACAGGAAACAGAGTGTAAATGTGAACTATTTGACATCACTATTAGCTGCACTCTTTTGATGAAATCTTTTGTTGAAAACATAAAAAACATTGTTAGTCTCTCATTATCAATTTCATCATAATGACTTTTTATAGGTTGATATATGAAATAATACATATAAGACATAAATAAATAAACACAAAGGATAAATTCACTTTTTGTTTCGTTGCTTTTTGTCTTTTCTTTTTGTTTTTGATTTTTGTTTTTTTGTTTTTGACCTTGTTGTTTGCGTTTCACTTTAGAAACTTCTGGTAGAAACACTTCTGGTCCATGGCAACACGTCGTCATGTCACATTCGCCATAGCAACATGTTTATATGTTTGCTGTTCTTGTCAGCAATGTGTGTACATGTGTGTATTTAAACATGTGTGTGTGTGTGTGTTTGTGTCCTCTAAAAGTGCACACACACACACGTATTCTCAAAGTTGTGTGTGTGTGTGTTGATGTGTGCATCGTCAAACCTTGACAGTGTGTCTCACCTCTGTGCGTGTGTTCACGTTCTCAGCCCTCTGTGTGTGTGTGTCTTTGTGTGTTCGCTGTCTCTCTCATCTGTGTGCATGCGTGTGTGTGTGTGTGTGTGTGAGTGTGTGTGTGTGTGTGTGTGAGTGGATTATGTGTCCTGTGGGAGGCTGTTTCCTGTGCGTTTGTTCTGTCAGTCTTGATAAAGTCGGGGATATATCTGCTTTAGAACAAAGAGACACGACTCAGCAGCATCTCGCCAACTTTCCCCCCTTTCTCTCTCTCTCTCTCTCTCTCTCTCTCTCTCTCTCTCTCTCTCTCTCTCTCTCTCTCTCTCTCTCTCTCTCTCTCTCTCTCTCTCTCTCTTTGTATGTCTTCTCTCTTGAGACCCTCAGCTTCCCAGGAAACGCCGTCTGACTGAAACCTGATGCTAACACACACACACACACACACACACACACACACACACACACACAGAGAAATGAGCAGGAATCTCATATAGAAATAAAAGCAGTTTGACAACAAGCATGGAGCCAATGTCAGGCCAAGGTTGGCTGTAAACACGTTCGCAGAGTTTTTCCCCCCAAAAAACAACGAGCGGCGACGCGTCTGACAAAACGATCAGCGGCAGCACAAACTCAAACAAATTCAAAGTTTTTATAAAAAAAAAAAAGAAGGCAGGAAGCATTCTGGTGATAGAATAGTAGACAGTTAAAGTAAATAGTGAATATACGTTATTTAAGAATAACGTACAGATCAGTTCGCTCATAATCTGCAGATAACATGTGATGTTTTTGACCAATAGCGTCGCTGTGAGTTGCTAATATGTGTTCCACTGGTCAGAGTCAGTAACAGCTTTTCTTTTATTATTAGGAACCGAGCCCAAAAAAGGCAGAGGACTACAAGTAAAACAGAGGCTTCTGACGTCTAAACTATAAGTCTGACCGCTTTCAAACCTGTATCAATGGATTCGCCACGAAATTTCCCACTAAAAAAATATGATTTTTAATGTTAGATTTGACCAAAGTCATGGGATTTATGAGGATATTTCACAAAAAAGTGTACTCTAAAATCCTCCTCTCCAACTGCTCCTGGTGATGTCACTCCCCTGAAACATCCCGCAATACACACTCATTATAAAATCACAGGACTTTAAAACTCTAATATCTCAAAAACAATAAAAGATAGAAAACAGATGTAAATTCAAGATTTGTAGGTCAAAGTCTCGTGATTCATTTAAAGTTCAAATGAAGTTTGTATCTAAAACTATGTGGAAGCAGTAAATGTTCAAAAAGGTGTGGGTTCACTCACACTCTCCATTCAAATGTATTTTTCTATGTCCAGCTGCAGTTACTTATTGTCTCTACACACCTGACAGTACACATGTCAATCAAACTTTCAAAATAAAAGCACACCACACTTGTAAGACATATCCCTCATTTTTAAAAAAGCAAAATGATCCGATCCCGACGGGCCAGAGCGCGACGTCCCGACCGACGCTGCTTGCAGCTTTAATACTGAACTGTCTTTTATTTTGAAACGTGCTCTATAGATTCTCAGTGTTTGTGCACTGGAGGCTTCAAGTTTCCACATCACACTCGTGTAAGTTTCATACTGGACCAAGATTGGCTCCAAGCTAGTCGTGATGTCACAAATCCTGTTCGTCCACACCTTAAAATCAGATTTCCGATTAGAAATTTTTTCCTATTTTCAGCAGCTGAATGTGAAAACAACCTTCTAGTGTTAAAATCTGCACATACATCATTCTGCACGGCGAAGCTCAAACGTTTTTCACGACTTTAAGGACAGACGGCGGATATGAACTGTGTGTCTAGTGTGATATGAGATAATGAGATGAGGATGAACTCTGTGAAATAAGTTTACAGAAACATGATGGAAGTTTTGCCTCGAACGGCGTCATAAATAAAAGATGATTAGACTGAAGCATGCTTGTGATCTGTACATGTACTGTATACACACAACACCAGCATGAAATATTTATATTCAAAGATTACAGATCGCAGGAGAACACACACACACACACACACACACACACACACACACACGTTGCAGTTTTTCCTTTTACCCGCAAACAGGTTTCATTTCCAGTAGTGTGTTAAAGTGTGTAGTGAGAATAATGTTTAATGTCACCTCAAGGGGAAAACACCAACCTCCTTTTAAAAGTGTGTGTGTGTACATGAGGTGTGTGTGTGTGTGTGTGTGTGTGTGTGTGTGAGATACAGACAGAGTTTGTGAACATGACAACACACACAGTACTGCAGTTGCAAAGTGACTGGGAGCTCTGGTACACAATTAATGTGTGAGCCACATGATGTATGTGTTTGTGTGAGTGTGTGTTTGTGTGTGTGTGTTTGTGTGTGTGTGTGTGTGTGTGTGTGTGTGTGTGTGTTCTCCATTCATCACCCGGCTCTCCGTTTGACCTTGGCACCTTCTTCATTAGAATAAAGATTGTCTGTCGTTTAGGCTACATGGTCGGTCCAGTGGACATACACACACACACACACACACACACACACACGCTGAGAGCCATGCTATTACATTTCTGTCATTGTAGTGGAGAGAAGAGAGGAGGGATAGAAGTGTGGAGGAAGAGGAGGAGGAGGAGGAGGAGGAGGAGGTGGTCGGACGCTGCCTGCCTCTGGTTTTGCTGCTGTTTCTATTGAAGATGGAAATTAATATGATGAGACCGACTTTGTGTTTAAAAGTCATTTATTTGACTCCTCAAAAAGAGAGAGAGAGAGGGAGCGATATAGAGAGGATGCATGTGAGGATGAGGAAGAGATAAGGAGCGTGTGTGTGTAGAGGAAGAATGATTGAACCGACCTGAATCTTAAATATGTTTCATTTGATAATCATTGGCTGTATAATTCTCTGCTAACAGTGACGACCAGAGTGAGATCTGTCTATGATGAGTGAGTCCATCATGTGTCTCCTGGTATACAGACAGGTGTCCTCTGAACCAGCAGATACGTGCTTTGATCATGTGACTCTTGAACGACACACAGCGGCGTTTTCTAATCTGGCGTCTCTATCAGCAGTGATCAGCAGGACGACATCATCTGTCTGTGCTTTCTAAAGCTGTAGAAATGATGATGTAACGACGCTGTGGTTAACATCTGCTTATGTTTACGCACAAAAACCACTTGTGTATCCTCGTGATCTACAAATGTGTTGAATCCATTTCCTTCCTCATACTCTTGAAGTATTTTAAATCCTGCATTGTTGAATCCAAGTTTACTAGCTTGCAGTTTTCTTCTTCTTCTTCTCTGCCTTTTATTGGTGCGTTGCTGCATTACAGCCTCCTGTAGATCAGTGGAATGGTGTAAAACGGTTGGTAGGAACCTTTAAGTTTAGGGGAAGATCATTGTTTGTGTTAAAATGATCACTTTATTAAGGTTAGAGAGACGTTTGGTGGGTTAAAGCTTCTTCTTCTATGGTTTAGGTTCGGGGATGATCATGGAAACACATAAACATATTAACGTCAGCTGACTTCCTCATGATTTCTACCAACACTAGAGAGCATCTCTCACTTGAATGTAATTAAGACCTATTTTCTTGGGAGGACAGTCTGAATGTATCAAGACAACAGATTCACTTGGAGTAAAAGTTGAGTTTGTAGAGACGACAACAGAAAAAGTTATTGTCGAGCATCTTTTCCTATATGAGGAGTTAACTTGGTGAAAAATATACAACGTGAGGGAAGTACAAGTACTGCAAAAGTCAAGTAATCTAAATATACAATGGAAATTTACAATAAAAATATGAAAAATACATACTCCAAAGTGTTTAAAATCAATAGAATGAGTACAAAGTATTGACTAATATTATTGACTGAAGAGCAGATCAGAAAACTGTGAAGCTTCTTCCTCAAATATTATAAAACACAGTATGTAAAAAAAAAAACAAACAAACAGGGAAATTAGAAATAAAAGTCTGTAAAGACCTGATTCTCTCTGTGATTCAAATGAATTTACAGTTGTGTTTTTTCTCTCTTTGACTTTCTATTTATCTCGTTTTCCTCATTTACTTTCTTTCATTCTGACCTCCCACACACACACACACACACACACACACACACACACACACACTCCCTCTCTCTAACACACACGCACACGGTGGCAAAAGGCAACAACAGAGGCAGTGTTGTTGACCAACACCTGCTCACTCCAGTATGACTATAAGTCAGAGGTTAACACACTCACACACTCACACACCACTGAGATAATTAGTAAATTGACTCAGTCGACACATAAAGTGGCTTCGGACTCTACAGGATCTCTGAGCAGCTTCAGTTCAGTGAGACTTCATTAGCATCACATTATGATTTAAAAACATGTTGCCAGAGCTTCATTCATCTATAACTGTTCATAAATGTTATCATGTAGTTATAAGAGTTCATTCATGTATTTTGTGGACACCTATAAGTGTTTGCTGTTGTATAAACAGACACAGTTGTAATAATATAAAATGTCTTCATAGGAGATATGGTAATTACTGACAGATACTGTACATTAATAAACACATAAAATGCCCTTATATGTGCTTATAACTACATTATAATGTGTAATAAACCATTTATTAGATGTTTTTATACCATTTACATACATAAACAGAGGAAGATAAATGAGAAATGAACATAAATACATGAAAATCTGGTGGAAATTTTAATTTCTTACCTTTATATTCGCCCCCAACACATCCACACAGCTCACATATTATAACACACACTCAAACATACCATGACAGGAACATAAACCTACAATAATTATATGATCCAGCAGTTTCTTTTCTCAACTTTTCTCTGTGAATTAACTTTTATTTACTCTCATCTGTATTCTGTCGTGTCTGTTTGTGTTTTACGTGTCTCTCACGTCGTGTTTAATGTCCCTTCTTTTTGCTGTTAAATCATTGTATATATCATTATAGATAATTATTAATCACTAATGATTGCTTTCAGTCCAGACCTGCTCAGCTGGAATAAAAGTAAACACACACACACACACACACACACACACACACACACACACACACACACTAACTGCCAAACATGCATTAATGCTTCTCTCTCTTTGTTTAGATGGTGAATAATGTGATCGTCCAGTTTATTATGTGTTGTTGTTTTTCCTGGTTTCTATATGAGCCTGTTTATATATGTACAGTGTGTGTGTGTGTGTGTGTGTGTGTGTGTGTGTGTGTGTGTGTGTGTGTGTGTGTGTGTGTGTGTTTTCCTCTTTTTCTTCTCCTCATATATCTACGTCTCGTACTAATTCCCAGGGTTCCTAGTGGGGTCAAAGGTCACCTGGCATCAAGCAGAAGCAACATCACACACACACACACACACACACACACACACACACACACACACACAAACACACACACACACACACACATCTCTATCTACTATATGTCTCACATTCTCTTTCAAGCCAACAAGATTCAGTTCATACAAATAAAACTAACAGTAAATAAATGTTGTTTAATCAATAATTTACAAGTTTATCGATCAGAATCAGTCTGCGGTGTTTTCTTTACACATTTATTTATTTCATACTTTATTATATTTTGTTTTTGTAATAAGATAAGAAGCAACAGAGGTTCAGGTACAGTTCATTATACTGACAATATGAAAGCATCAGACTGAATAACATACAGATAATTCAACCTTTGAAGCTAAAATATGTAAAGTTTGTCGTAAAGGTGGCGCTGGAGGAAAAGGTCAGGAGGTTAAGAGGTCATGAATATTAAGTATTTGATACCTGACCGTTACGTACATACATCACTATGACGTCACCTCACCGCCTGCTGGTCACTACGGTTACTGAGGTTGTTGTTGGATGTTGAAGCTCCGGTTGATGAAGTAAAATAACTCGTTCTATCTAGTATAAAAACAGGAAGGTTGACAGCAAACAACATGCGTTTAGAGCTACTGGACTGAAAAAATACATGTTTTATCCGAGTTAAGTAATCATAAAGAGCAGCAGGTCCAACGCCAAACATGCAAAAACACACAAGAGTGACCCAGATGAAGTCAACATATCGAGACTCCAGCAGGATAGTCGTAAAATGAAACATTTTTAACGATGAAAACAGCAAAGAAATCACTAACGATGACATCACACCTTTTTATGCTCAAGTTTAAGGACTCGACGACACAACGCGACTATCACGTCTCACATTAATACAGAAATAATGTTCATATACAGAGATCTGTACTGAAATATCATCATGTAATTCACCTTAACTGCACCTTTAATCACAAAAATCACACCAAATTTTGCCAAATTTTAATATGAAACGTTAACTTTAACCAGACATTAAGATTTCTTAAGTCTTGCAAACTAATATTTCCTAGAAAAGCTTCATATATAACTCCCAAAAACATAAATCATGAACTACCACTGTTGAGGTAAACATACAAACTTATAATTCAAAGTTTTTATTGTCTGATATGTTAATAATATAATCCTGTGAATTCAGGTGAAATCTACAAATAGCTGGAGGGAATGTTTATTGTTTTTTAATAGATAGTTATTAGTATTTATATTCATTTAACTTCATCTGTTTTATTCTCTCTGTTCTCTCATTTCAGTTTTTCTTCTTCTCTGTGTCTCAATCTCAGCAGACTGGTAGAAATTTCACCTTCTTCGCTTTGTACTAATGACCTCCCAACACACACACACACACACACACACACACACACACACACAAACACACACACACACACACACACAAACACACACACACACACACACACACACACACACACACACACACACACACGTGATTCACTGCGAGAGGCTGAATGGCGAGCCGTCTTTACCGGCCAGTCAAACGGCTCATTCATCTGGTCTCCATGGCAACAATTAAAACGTGTTGCCAGGTCTTTTGTTGTCGCCTCGTTTTGGAAAGAAGAGAGAAAGTCTCTTTTGCTTTTTTTTTTTTTTTTTTTTTTTTTTTTTATCTTTTTGTCCAAACAGACGGGTTTAATTTGGTGAAAGAGAAACTTCCAGAAAACTCTCAGCGACACAGAAAAGCAAAGTTCAGTTTGACTTCAAATTAAAATGTAGAGTTAACGAGTTACAGTCGTTTATTAGTATGACATCATCATGAAGGTGGAAATATTTAAAATGATCATAAATATATAAGAGAATTATTTGTTTAAACATATAGTACCTTTTATATAAATAGTCAGTAATATTTGTTAAAAACGTGAACATTTATTAAATTTCAAAATAAATGTTGAAGGACATTGGGAATAGATTTAGTAAAAGTTATCATTTGTAAAAGCTTGTTAAAGTGTTGACGCAGAAATATAGAAAAATATAAACATAAACATGTTATTTACTTTTATGTCTTCAAAAAACAAATTATAGCTACAACCATACAGAGAATATACGGTTGTAATTATTGTAAACTGGAGGCAGTGTGAGGAGGGATGATGTCACACACACACACACACACAGACACACACACACACACACACACACACAGGTTGAAGTGTCTGGCGGTATAAATGGGGTGTCAGAGAGCCACTTCCTGCTCTTTCAGAGCCGGTGGAACATCCATCTCAACCGGAGACACTGAGACACACACACACACATGCACACACACACACACACACACACACACACACACACACACACACACACAAATGTAAGCAAGAAAACAGACTGAATGCCATTAAAAGAATCTCTTGAATTTAAAACCGATAAAGCTGCAAAATATATGTAAATGCATATAAGAAATACTAAAATGATACTAAAAACACATTAAAAATTAAAATTTTTAATGACAATAAAATTAAACACCATAAAATGGTAATATAAAGAGGAAATATGAAAATGGTGCCAATTAGTGCTTTTTAAAAATCTCTAATCAAAACAGAAACAGGAAACAATGATATGAAGTCATTAGAAACAAACTGATCGATAAAGTCCTGAAGAATTGGAAAGACGGTCTGATCAATGAGCGGCTGAAAGTTTTTGATCAGCTGATCTTAGAGGCCTGACCAGAAAAACAACGCCACAGGTCCTAAAGTCAGTCGAACAAAACGACCTACAGTTACATTTGAGTGACAGACGCCATCTGGTGGCCGTAATAGTAATTGTTATTATTATTATTATATTATTATTAGGAAGAGGCAGGTTGTGTGGACGGCTAGATGCGAGATGCAAATGCGAGTCAGGAAAGTGGTGTTTATTGTTGCCCTGACGACGAAGGTCGCCTAACTTTGAGGAAGTAGTAACCGTGTTTCAAGTGAACATTTTAAGGCAAACTGTCTGATGCGAGATGCACGTATGATCCGACACTGAAAGGTCTGTTTACATTCATCACCAGAGGAAACGCCGAGTCTAACGGGCGCTGGACCCTTAACGAGTCCAACCAGGTTGTAAGATTCAGTTATATTTAAAAATGCTTTGAAGTGTCACTGATATGGAAATGAAAGACAGCAACAATAATGAATTTATCATAATCGAGGACGATGGAAGAGACGAGTTCTGAAAATTCTGTTAAAAACACAGGAGAAGCGAGAGACGCGATTTATTTTAAACATCAGAGCCTCAAAACTGGACGGATCAATCAGTATTAGTTATTTACAGAATTAGTTTGGTAATAACAGAAGAAGAAAGGGAGAATTCAGAGGATGGAGACACGGAGACAGAGGAGAAGAAGACAGATGTTGAAGATGATGATGATGATGATGATGAAGACGCGTCCTTAACGCTCCCCCTGAACTTTAGTTGCCGTGTCGACACAAAACGGTTCCGTTACGCAGCCTCAAACAAACTTCTCTCATTTGGGCGGATAAGATGAATCTGTGAGAAGAGAGAAGAAGAAGAAGAAGAAGAAGAAGAAGAAGAAAAAAAAGAAACGAATGTTCAAAATGCATTAAATGTTTTTCATGTATGACTGCATTTTTGCTGACATTTCAGCTCCGTGCTCATTAATATGGAGACCAAATTAAACTTATGATTGCTTGTTGATTTTCCCCCCCCCCCCCCCCCCCCTCCACCCCCCTCCTCTCCTCCCCCCTCTTCCCCTCTCGTCTGTTTTGTCAAGCGTTTATCCCTCGTTTCTCTGTGTTTTTTTGGAAAGCTCTGCTGTTTCTCTTTATCTCTCACCTCCGTTATGTGATTAAATATGTTATATTTAAATATATGTGTTTTTATAGACATTTACTACAATCACAACTTTAAGTTATTGGAGCTGTAGGTTTTGTTTTGTGAGTTAAACATTGTTCACGCAGCCTGAACTATGATTATATGAAAAGACGACATGAGCGTTTTTGAAATTAATATCATTATTTGTACGTCTGTTCACATTTTCATATATAATTCACAAATAATCAGCACATGTGGTTTTCAGACATTTAAATGTCATTTCATTTTATTCATTAATTTATTTTCCTGTACGTTCATTTGTTTGACTTAGTGATGCAAAATATATTTCATGCTTTACCGTATAAAAATCTACAGATCAGTCCAGCTGTTTTTGAGTCTTTACCTTCTTTGTCTGCTTTTATATCAACTAATCTTCACTCACATTTCCCAGAATGCCATTCAGCAAACCTCAGATAGTGTATTGAGTGTATTTGTGTTCATGAAGCTTGTTCAAATGTGCGTCATGTAGCAGGTGGATGTGACTCCCCTCACTGAGACCTGCTGATAGCCAGTATTTGGCTTCAAGTTTCCACATCACATTTGTTTAAGTTGCATACTGGATCCTGATTGGCTACAAGCTAGTTGTGATGTCACAAATCCTGCTCATAGGCCAAACCTTTAAAATCAGATTTTCAATGAGCTCAGAGATACTTTCTGAAATAAAAGAACAAAAAGAAGAACACATTTTTGATTTTAAGCTAAGAGTTATTAAATCAATTAACGTATGTTAATGTTTGGCTCTTAGAGTCTCACTCACTAAAAAAACAAAAACAAAGTTCCTCCTGAAATAAATACACATATTAAGATCCCTCTAGTTGAAATGATGCCTTTCTTCTGACATTTACATGACGTCAGCTTTTGTTTACGTCTGTTCATCATTTCAGCGTCGTGAGGGATCAAACGCAGGTAAACAGCTTTTTTGTGAAAAACCAATATCCGACATATGGAACCGAGACGACGACTAATTTGTTTAAATTAGTCACAAATGATGTTTTATGATTTCTGTCCAAACGCTGAACTGATGCTCGACGTGAGCGGCGGCGGCGGCGGAGTCAGAGAGGAAGAGGAGGCCAGAGGTCAGAGTGTCCTTTACAGCCCTGTGAGCCTCGAGGTGATGATAGAAAGAAAAGGAAAAAATAAAACACGGCAAAGAGGAAAAGGTGGAAAAGGATTATCTGGTAGTTAAACAAAGGTTTAACTACACTACTCGCACATTCAGATTACACACTGAACCAGCTGAATCTGAAAACATCTGTCTGGTTTTTTGGACGTGAAAACAGGATCTGAAAACCCTCAAGACAGATACACGAGTATCTGTTGCCTCCTTGTGACACAATACAGCTGCTGAAAACTACGGTGGCCCTGAAGTGCACATCACGATGACAAATAGGAAAACACAACCGCAAATAACAAAACACAACCACGAAAGCAGACAACACAACTGCAGCACAACACAGCTGTGGGCGGAGACTACACGGACCCCAAATGAAGGCGGACAGCGCCTCCTTCCTGTTAAAAAGACAGACAGTGCATCCGTCCAATCAGCGATGAGCCTTGTCAATAGGAGAGCGTCCAATCAGCAACAAGCCTTGTCGATAGCAGGTACCTTACCTTTTCCAGTAGAAGTTAGTTGTGTTGTCTGCTTTTGCGGTTGTGTTTTGTGATTTGTTGTCGTGATGTGTACTTCAGGGCCACCGTAGAAAACTCTTGTTTTGATACGCGTCATTTTCACGTTTTCTGAATTAGCGAAATCTCAGTGAAAGCAAACAAATGACACAACACCGTCTCCGTCTCTTCACACATCCTCTCTGTCAAGCAGCAAAACTTCAGCTTTGATTATTTTGATTTCAGTTTTGATTATAATTTGTAATCTTTGAGGCAAACTTGATACAAAAAGAAGAATCTAATCTCAACCACAGACTGGTGAACATTTACTCGAATACTTTAACTTTTAACAGTTGTGAGATTTTATGTAACTTTATATTTGCAGATTTTACAGACAGAACGTTTGATGAACTTATAAAACATGATCTATTACTAAAGTTTAAACATGAATGCATCAGCAGTAAAAATCCATCCTTTTCATGCTTTAACATTAAAAATACTATTACTAGACTACGTTTACCTAAGATGTGTGGCTTTTACTTTTAATGGAAAATGTTTTTACTAGTAAAGGATCTGAATTCTTTCACTGCTGCATCGATACTTTTATTCATGACTTTTTCATCAAATCTTTATAGAAATTACAAGCCAACTACTGACGACTACATGTCGCCTGTTTTCCCATGATTCCTCACAACTGTTGGGTCGTTCTTCACTTTTTCTTTCACATCTAATCACAGGAAGTTGAAAACAGTTTCCCGTCGTTACGGATACGTTTACGTCGAGCCAGTAATTTACAGCTCTGATCACATCGTCCTGAGTTTTTCAGGGTTCAATCAACAATGAAAAGGGATCCCGTCGTGTCTCCGGTGTCCGAGCATCTCGTCCTCTCTTTCATTCTCTTCCTTCATCTCTCTTTCTCTTTTTCCTCTTTATCCCTCACACACACAATCCTTTCTCTTCTCTCCTCTCTCTCTCTCCGTCCTCAGGCCTGTGTATCTCAGTCCATCCTTGCATGGAGATTGACTGGAGGCATGAATACATCACAACTAGCCATCCATGCATCCCTCTCCCCCCCCCCCCTCCTCCCTCCTCTTCTCCCCCTCCCATCTCTCACCCTCCCGTTTCTCCAAGATCCCTCTCTCAGCACTTATCTGGAAGTTCGGATCTCATGCATTTTAATCGGCATGTCTATCTTCCTTTCTCCCCTCCCTCTCTCTCTCTCTCTTTTCTTTGACTTTGGATCAGTGGCATCCTTCAAACAAACAAACAAACAACAACAAAACAACCCCTCCCTCTCCCCACCGGCTCCCTTTCCCCCCCTTTTTTTTTAAATCAATATTTGCCATCAGCGTATAAATCGTATAATTTCCTGACTGTTAGACGAGTGCGACGCCGACATATTTACCTTCCACTCATCTCTCTTTTTTTTTGTTATTTATTTATTTTTTTTATGCCGTCGATCCCTTGTTCTTGCGGCGTGGCTATTAGCTAAGTGAAGGGGATGGATGGCCGTGAAGCGTTGAGCGATAGCATCTCCATCAGAATCGGCGACGTTGAAAAATGGCCGCCGCCTCTCTGATGACAGCGCAGCAAAAACACACACACACACACACACACACACACACACACAGTCAGAGAAGAGACATTTAAATATTCAAATGGCGCCAGGCGGTAATGATAAACGACAAGGGAAAAGTAGAATCAAGTAGCTATCGATGCAGAAAATGAAAAGAGGAGAAAGAGAAAACAGAGGAGGAGGAGGAGGAGGAGGAGGAGGAGGAGGAGGAGGGAAATTAAGCAAAAAAAAAAAAAAAAAAAGATGGAGGCATCGACGGAGAGTTGCACTAACAAATGAAAAGAGGAAAGAAAGAGAGAGAGGAGATAGATGAGAGTGATGGAGGGAAAAAAAGATGGATGAATTAAGCAAATACAAGAGAGAGAGAGAGAGAGAGAGAGAGAGCTGTTACAGTACAGGAAATAAAGACGGAGAGAAGTGTTGAGCCACAAATCAGAACGACGGAGGAGCGGAGTGCCCAACGTGAAAAAGAGGAGACAAGGACAAAAGGAGAAAGAGCTGCAAAAGATGAAGGGATTCGCAAAAAAAAATAAAAGAGGATGAGAGAGAGAGAGAGAGCAGTGAAGGGAGGAATAGCAGAACATGTAAAGGTTGAATTGAAATGTTTTAAAAGAGGAAGAAGAGGAGAAAAAATAGTTTGAATTATTCAGCGTTATAAGCAAGAAAAAAAGGCAATGAAACCGCAGAAAATGACGATAATGAGGACAAGAGGTCTGAGCGAGGGGACGGAGAGGAGAGACAGAAGAAAAACAAAGGTCAGAGCGGAAAAATGAGTCGAGACAGATTGAAATGAAAACAATTCAGACAACAAGGACGCGTTGAAAGAGAAGCAGAAAGAATAGAGACAGAGCTGACACACACAAACGTGAAGTTAAAGGAAGAGTTTTAGATTCAGATTTTTATTCTCTTTCTGTAGATCAAGGTAAAAATACATCAATATCTCCATAATTATACAACATTCAGTCAATATGGGAACAAAACTGAGGTCCTTCAACAAAAACAGAAATATCTGAAGTATGTAAGAAAAGTCAAATAAAATAAAATGACTGTTGGTGGATTTTCTACTTGTGTTTAACAGATGAAGTACAATAATTATTGATAAAGTTACTGATATATAGTCATACATATATATATATAACTTTATGTTTAGATGTAGTTATTGATGCAGTTTTGTCTTTGGTTTGCAAAAGTTTTGCAAAAATCATGCAATAACTCAAAAATAGCAGCATAGTATGAAGATGTTGAGATGAAAAGTCAACGTTGTTTCCATTAAAGAATAATTATTTGGTTTAAATACTTTATTTTTGACCTGCAAGTCACATCTCAAAGACTTGACTCAGCTCTGATAACCTCTAAACCTCTGAATCATTACATCACATCTTTAATTTTTCTCTGCGGTTCATATATTTCTGGTGTCGTGCTCGCTGACGGCAGGTTCCCTCCCTGCTTGGAGAAACAATCGGAGCTTTGTAGGCGGGAAAAACGGCCTCGAAAAAAAAGGTGCCAGCCGTGGATGAGATTGATGCAGCTGCACAGGTTGATGCACAGCTCTGAAAGTCAACTTGCACTTTAGAAATAAGGGGGTTAAGTTTGCTTGAAGTGAACTAATTCAGATGTACAGCATGTCACTGGAAACTGGAAATAACGGTGATACTTTGAGATTTTAGGATATAAACAATCACAGTCACATTATGTGGGCGACTGCAGCTGAAAACATGATTTTTAATGTTGTTCTCTGTCAAAATGTTTCACTACAGTAACTTAAAGAGTCACTTCTTTCTATTCAAAAATAGAAAAACTGTTCTGCAACTCCTTCGCTCCCCAAACCACAAGCGCTCAAACAAAAAGCACAAACCAGAAGGGAAGGAAAAATATTCAGCGACGCTCGGTGATACAAAATGGAACATTTCTTTAAAAAATCTCTCTTCATAAAGAAGTCTGCAGTCTGCCGTCAAGTGCTGCTGCTGCTGTTGTTTTGATTCCTGCGCGTCGGCGGAGCTGCGGAGGCGCGACGGAGGAGTTTCAGCTTTAAAGTGGTCAAAAGCAGGCGAGTGAAATCTGCTGGAAACTCCTGTGAATCCCTCAAACATTTCATCAAGAGACGAGCTGCACACAACAAAATAAAAATAAAAAAGATCCGGTCTTATTTTGACAGAGCAGTTAAAGGACTACTCCTCTGAAAAAATCCATCTCAGAGTATCAAATACTCACCATCTGCAGGCTTTCTGCATGAAATACAGCAGCTGCAGAGAGCCCAGTATTTGTATTTGTATCTGTATTTGTTGAGGCAGCAAAATTATTTGTATTTGTATTCGAATAATAGTGGAAAGAGGCTTAAAAATACTGTTTTTGTTTTTATTACGCTTTCAATTTTAGAAAATTAAGTAGCTCCAGGAGTGAAATTAGGAAAATGTGCGTCATGTAGCAGGTGGATGTGACTCCCCTTGTTTTTTTTTTTTCTTCCCGAAAACAAATAATTTTTAAAATATTTGTAAGAAACCGACTATTTGTGCTTTGCCGAATAACTATTTGTATTTGTATTCGGGCACACCTCTACTGGACTCACAGGAGTTACATAATGGATTTAGACTAAAATTGAGAGTCATGGTGAAAAATAAAAGATCAGAACATCCATCGAAAGATCTGTAAATACAAGTATTTGCTTTGCCAAATATGTTTTGCAGGAAACATAATTACTGCCTGGATTATGCTCACTTGCAATGTTTTTCCTCTGTGTGTATAAACTACAATACATTGCTAGCATTACTAGCATTGACTTTTTCAATATTTAAAGGGGACATATTATGCTTTTTGTGATTTTCTGTTATTTATATATTTTTAAAATGTCCCAAAAACTGAGTTGAACATATGTAGAAATGCTCCCTACAAGTCAGAAGCTGCTTTGTTTGCAATGTTACTGTTATATACCCCAAAAATACTTATATAACAAAAGCAATAATTCATTAATTAATCATTAATTTCTGCTGAGGTCGGAATCGTCAAAGAATTCAGTTACAACTGGAAAAAACAAATGTCTGAATCGGATGTTTCACTTCTAGATTTGGTCTTCAGTTGTGATATGCAAATGAAGGGGGCGGAGTCAGTTATAATTTCAACCAATCAGTGTCGTGGCTCATGTATGAGTTTATTGTTATGTTTCTGTAGAAGCTGCTGTGGAGCTCTGGAGGAAAACTAATCACTTTTTCTAAAATTAAACATCATTTGGCGAAAAACATCTAAAGTGTGTTTCATAAACATACAGTCGTCAAACCTGTTTGTCATAAAAATAGTGAAATACCTCCTCTGAGTTGTGTAACGTGTGTGTGTGTGTGTCCTGTGTGTCTACAGAGCAGCCACATCGAGCTGATGATGATGGAGAGCAGGAAGACCAGCCTGCTGGGCCGAGCCGAGTCTCTGAAGAGGAGCGGGACCGAACTGCCGAGCAACTTCCACCGCAAAATACACAACCTGACACACACGTGGAGACAGCTGGAGGTAACACACACACACACACACACACACACACACACACACACACTCATACAAAGAGTCAAGTTTCAGAAATACAGGAGAGCAACAGTGGTGTCTTGGAGACGAGCCAAACACAGAGATGTTATCTTGAGAATCACACTGATATTTCTGTTGAGACAGGAGTGTGTGTGTGTGTGTGTGTGTGTGTGTGTGGGTGTGTGTGTGTGTGTGTGTGTGGGTGGTGTGGCTAATTTTAGGCTAATCAGCACTGATCTAATCTCCAACATGAAGATGATAATTAGTGTCGTCTCAATTAAGGAGCCCTGCTGCCACCGTGGCCTTTAACTGTGTGGAGGAACGTAACGAGATGGATAGATAGATAGATAGATAGATAGATAGATAGATAGATAGATAGATAGATAGATATGTAAACTCTGCAGTTTGTTTGATAGTAATGCTTCATGGCACAGGACAGGAAGTGGGTGTTGAGCTTTTTCCTCTGTGGTTTCATACAGATTTAGCTCTGTGTGCTCTGGATGGTGGACAGACAACAATGGGAATCAATTGAGTCCGACCACATACTGTACTGGGAAAAGTCTGGTATTTTTGAACCTCCCATAAACGTGGCCATGGTGACTCTATGGGTCAGGCTAACTTTGCACGTGACGCCTCTGTTGTAGAGATTCAGAGAAACAAGAAGTCTGTGAAACGTTTATCAGCCACATTTAAGGAAAATATACCAGAATGTTCCTTTAATATTCAAGTTATCGTCATATGCCACATTACTATATTTGACAACTATATTTATACTATATCTAGATGCCCATATTGATGTTATCTTATGCATCAGCTGAGATATTTGACTGTCTCATGTGTGCAGTTATCACATACATGATCAAAACAACCGTTAATGAGAAAATCCATTTTACTCACTTTAACAGAAAAAAATAAAAATAAAATTATAAAACATAACAGCACAAGGAGCAAAAAAAAAAAAAATTGTGTTATTAATAAAAAACTTTGCGTAGCACCTGTTCTGCAAAGATGACCTGTCACTGTATATATTACCCATGAGCCTCAGCTGACGTTGCCATGGAGAAGAAGCCCGTCGGAGGCTCAACTCAGAGCTGTAGGAATGAAACTCTTCATCGTAGTCGTTCAATTCTTCTAAAATTGTTCCAGAATCTATAAGTGATTTAAACCGCTGAATATTAGCAAACAACACAGTTTTCACTTCCTCTGAAGGCTTCAGGAAGTGATGTGTGCCTTGCTGATGGGCACGTCGGCGCCATTTTTTTATTTATTTATTTATTTTTTAACCTCACTGGGGCGTGGTGATTAATTCCAGGTCTAGCAGCGGCGGCGGCGGTGGTGACAGCTGGCGGCGGCTCATCAGGAGGCTGAAATGTGACGATATGACTTTGTTCCTCCGAAGAAACAAAACCGTCTCCTGTCAACCCGAGCGCCGCACGTCGACGCATCGAGCTCGTTCACACAAACAGAGAGAGAGAGAGAGAGAGAGCAGCGGAGGAGCAAACGCCATCTGTATGTGTGTGTGTGTGTGTGTGTGTGTCTCCTTGTAGTCCCTAATGGCGTGCACACACACACACACACACTCAACCTATCGCAAATTCAACACTATTGGAAGTGTGTGTGTGCATTAACATATGTATCAACCTCGCTGAAACAGATTCCATTTTAGAAATTAAACAACAGCAACAGATGAGTCGTCTCTCTCTCTCTCTCTCTCCGTCGCCGTGTGTGTTTCCGCCACAGTAACCAGACTGTGATTAAACTTCTATTACTGACAAAGAGACATTTGGACTGAGAATACTGTTACACACACACACACACACACACACGTATCAAAGTGTGTGTGTGTGTGTCATTGAGGAACAGAGGGATTCTGGGTAGTGACAGAGCAGGATGTCAGTGAAGCAATCACTTTTAATCTCCCCTCTCTTCCTCTCTCTCTCTTCTGTTTTCTTTCATTCATCCTCCTCATCGCTACTATATTTGGCCAAAAGTATGTGGACAACCCTGCTGTAACATTTCAGAGGGAAATATTGTACTTTCTACTCCACTACATTTATTTGACAGCTTTAGTTACTTTTCAGATGAAGATTTGACACAATAGATAATATAACAAGCTTTTAAAATACAACACATTGTTAAAGATGAAACCAGTGGTTTCCAACCTTTTTGTCTTTTGACGTCTTACAAAAAGCAGTGTGTAGTCGGGGTCACATTTCACATGTCTATGAGTTGTTAACAGCTCCACCAAATAGTGATTTTTCCCTCTAAACTTCTCACATGCTTTCATTTCAATAAATGTTCAAATGATCCAATATTTCAGCAACAAATCAAAGATTAGAGAAAAAGTCCAAAAACTGAAAACAGATTTGTGTATCAGAACTTTGTTTTTTCTTCTTTCCTCTCCCATTAATCATCTCACCACCCCTCAGATTTATCTGCTGACCCTTTGGAGGGGCCCGACCCCTAGGTTGGGAACCACTGGACTAAACTAGCTAACTGTATATAAAGTAGTGTAAACTAGCTCCACCTCCAGCAGCTACAACAGTAACATGCTGCTCTAACACTGATGCTTCACTATTAATAATCTAATGATGTCATATATAATAATATATCAGTCAGACTCCCACTGCTACTATTATTATTATTATTATTAGTCATATTTCTATTATTATCACAGTTGTTATTATTGTTGTTGCTGTGCATCTCTCTCTCAACTTCTTCTTTACTCTTTACTTCCTTAAACTTCCCTCTTTCCTCCTTTCTTCCCTTCTTCCTCTTCCTCTTTCTCTTCTCCTTCTTCTGTTACCTCCCTTTCTTCTTTTTTCCCTCACTCTCTCTGTCATCCACCTCTTCTTCTCCCTCTCTTACTCTACTCCATCTCCCTCTTTCATCCTCTTTTTTTGTCTTCCTCTTCATTCTTCATTTCCTCTGTCTCTGTCCTCCTTTCTGTCTTCCCTCCCCTCTTTTTTTTAGCCAAGATTTTCACTACACATCAACGGTCTCTCCTTCTCCGTCTTCTCCTCCATCCATCCACCCACCCCCCCCCACCCCCCACCCCTCCCCCTCCTCCTCCTCCTCTCCAACATGGCGTCTCAGTAGCATATTAACAGGCCTATCAGTGCTGGCGTCGGCATCTGCTGCTCTGACACAAATTGGGAATTAACTGGAATTGATGTCTTGTGCCTCGCCTCTGAACTGTCCTGGCCTTATGAAGAATTTATGACAGAGCGGACACACACACACACACACACACGCACACACACACACACGCACACACGCACACGCACACGCAACCCAAACGACGAAGAAAATAAAGAGGTTGTAAATTAGCTTTTGTCTTTCGTGTTGTGGATTATTTGGCAGCGGCTTGTCGTTTTTTATGCAGTCGTTCAAGGTCAAAGAGTGAGTGTCTCGTGTCTCGAGATGGAAAGACAAATAAAGAAAAACATTCTTATTATTAATCTTTAACTTATCAGGTTTATCTTCCAAACGTGTAAAATGTATAATTTCTTCTTTCTCGTCTTAAAAATCTACCCTCGAAAGAACAGATTAATGTGGATAAATCATAAATCTGTGCAGAAGTTAAAACATGAAACACGTGTCCTCAGTAAAGAGAATAACAGACAAAAACACGGAGAGAAAAATTAGACGTTCTTTCTCGTCTGTCGGGTGAAATTAACACTTTAAAATATCTTTTTCATCCGTCCTTTTCCCATCTACTCTCTAAAACGCAGGAGTCAGGACCCAGTCACCACTTCAACCTGCAGGGGAAAAACACAGAGTCTGGTTAATTGAGTCCCCTAAAACAACATCTCTCTCTCTCTCTCTTTGTTTCATTTGCTCTCCTCCTCTCTTTATCTCTCTTATTTGCTTATTTTCTCTTTTTCATTTTCTCTGTCTCTCTCTCTCTCTCTGAATCTTTTTCTCTCCTTTGTTCTCGTCTCTCAGTCTGTCTTTACACATCACGTCTTTTTCCATCTCTCTCTTCATCCATCTCTTCTTTGTTTTCTTCCTTTATTTATTGCTTTGTCATTATTATTTTTTGTCATTTTTTTCCAGAGAGAGAGAGAGAGAGAGAGAGAGAGAGAGAGAGAGAGAGAGAGAGAGAGGAGCTTAAATACACAATTTGTAGCCTCGATGAATAAAGAAACAAAATAAATGATTTAGATTTGACAGCAAATTTTGGGGTTAAAGTGACAAAGAAAATAAGTGTCGTTAGGAAGAATAAGGTCACTTTTTGTATCAAGCAAATTATAAAATTTGCATATTTTCTCATCTTTTAAACTTCAAGTTTAATATCTCACGGCTGCCCTGGAGATACAGTAGATCTCTCTAAATGTGTCTCTATATACAAACTTTTACACAGACAACTGTTGAATTATTCATCAGATTTTTATTATCTTTTATAATATTATATTCTTGTAGTAACTTAACATAGTTAGTCTACAAATGAGATAAGCCTGTAATTGGCTGACTAACGATGTTTTCTTCCTTTTGGTCACTGTTGTGACCACAATGACCTTCCTGCAGTTTTATGTTCAGTTTTTTAAAAGTTCCTCAAGCTAACAGCAGTAAAAATTCTCTCAACTCAAGCGATCGCTAATGTTGTCGGCATTAATATGCCATTTACATATGTGTGAAAATGTTCCTCGGTAACATTTGTGCTGTGTTTATTTCCCCGTCTCCACAGTTTTTATCACTTTAATAAATTCAAAACAACTCAGTGTGTTTTTCCAGCAGAACGATGGCGACTTCTGACAAATGTTTCCTCAGATATATATTGTGGAAAAGTTACATTAAGCTGGCATTATTTAAGTTAACAGAAAACAAAAGGAATAAAAATAAAGGTTGCGAGGTATCGAGAAGCATCGATCGGTTCCTCAAGTTTAAAATCAGCTGAAAAGTTTTTAAAAAGCATATAAATAAAACAAAAGCATATTAAGAATCACACTCAGCCATCGGACGACACATACAGCATAAACAAAGTCCCTCGAAATACTGAAAACATACAAGCAATTACACAAACACGGCGAGATGCACAGAGCTCAAACACGTTTCCTGGGACTCTGAAAACTACAGAATCAAAGAAAGATGGAGAACTGAACTGATGAGAGATGTTAAGCTTTGATGAGCCAGTTATGTGTCTGCACATCAGTGGAGCGTCGTGCTGCTCGGCTCCGTAGGAACCGAACACACTCGCTGTTTCTTGAAACGTTTCTTTGTCCTCCTCATACATCTTCCCTCTTTCCTTTCCTTCTCTGTTTCTCTCCGCTGAACTAACCGCGGACTCATAATCGCTGCCGTTTTCTACCCGAACACGACGCTAACTGCACATTTCACCGGTCAGGGGTCCTATTATCGCCCCCTCTTCATCGTCTAATGGGCTGGTTTTACCTGCCAGAGTTCAGCTAAAGTAGTGTTTCCACTCAGGAGGGAGAGTCGCTGCTATACCAACGACTCAATACCTTTTGTACAAACACATACATATGCAAATTAGCATCGGGGACCCATGCGGGGCTCGTTCAGGAGCGGATCTGTGTTTAAAGTTTCTCCTGTTATGTCCGCTTGTTAAAGTTGTAACAAGAACTGCAAGATAACAGCTGTCTGATCTCTTAAAACACTGCAAAACAATACAGTATGAAGCCAGAATGAGAGATGGTGTGTATGAACGGTGTCATAGGTCAAAAACTTCTTAGTACAAGCTGTCACTGCCCTTAAAATGAATAAGAAGCAATCTGAGACGGTCTAGAAAACACAATGACAGAGAAAGATGACTCATGTTGGCAAATGAAAATAATGAATAAGATCAACAGCATAGGAAAGAAAAATTAATCAAAGAAGGTCAGAGCATGAAACAAAACAACAAAACATCTTCCTTACTCAACTCTCACAAAAGCTTCAGTTCATCACAGAGATATTAATTAGAAATGAAGAAAGCATTTTGAGAATTAAGACGTTTTGGACACCATTAGCAGGAAACACCTCCATTAACCCTTTCATGCATGAATTATGATAACAGTCAGTGTTTTTATTCCTCTTTAGACATGAAAAAACACGCATTTTTCAAGGAGTTTGTCCAACTTAGTGGACAGATGATTAATCGTCATTTTCTCCCAACGTGAAATCAATACTTGGAAATTTTAACAGTTGTATTACTCCTTAGTTGTTACATGTGACAAAATGTTATTTACCTGCAAAGGTCTGTTATTATAGAAGGATTGGCAAGATGTTCCTCAGCTGCTGAGCATTTCCGGCTGGCAGGCGGCCATCTTTGTTTTGAGAAATTTGTGTTGCACTTACAAAGGCCGGTCAATGGATGGCAGCGTATGGGACGACACACTAGAGTCCACTGTGTTGGCTGATGAGCAGCTATACCATTAAAACCCCATGCATATATAAGAAAACGGCTTTTGAATAGCTGTCCACTGTAGTGACCACTATGCATTACAATGACAATGGACGCCCCATTAAAAAGTCCTCAACGCAACAGAAGCATCTTCTGGAAAAGGAATAAACTCTTAAAGATCGTGACAGGTGTCTGCTGTCTGAATGAGGTATCAGTGGGGGTGAAACCTCAACACAGACTGCTACAACTCTCATAAGGAAACCGTTTCAAAATGTGCTTAATAAACTCAAATCTGCAAGCGACCTCGTCAACTTAAGAGAGCAAGTGTCATTTCTTAAGTTCATGACAAAACATGTTATTTTTTTAAATGTATTTTAATGAATTTACAGTAAAATCAAAATAGACACATCCTGTATTTATGTGCTACTTATGCATTAAGATGTGATTTATGTGATTTAAGCTTCTCATCCTGGCAAACTGAACATAAACTGCAGTTAATATTTGTTCTATTTCATCTTCTGACCCTCACATGTTGCAGCGTTGCCTTTCATTAATAACAGCTACTCTACCTCCGAACTTATCACCAAAGAAAATCACAAGTTTATTTCTTCTATATTGATGAACACTTTTCAGTGAAAAAAAAAAGAAAAACTACACAGTGCACACAAACACACACACACACACTTGTCTAAATCCAAGTGGGGAATATAGTCTCTCTCAGCGGCTCGCTGTGTCTTACTGTGTGATCAACAGGGGTTGGAAAATTACTCTGCAGAGCTTATTATACACACACACACACACACACACACACACACACACACACACACACACACACACACTCTCTCTCTCTCTCTCTCTCTCTCTGAGTCAGACTCTTGTTGTTCTCAGTTGTTCCTATTTGAAACAGTGATTGCTCTTCACCAAACACTCTTTCAGTTTCTATTGTGTCTAAATGATGTTTTGTTTTGGGTGTGAATATCAGCTCCGTAGGTGAAGCTGCTAGAAGCTCCGAATTAGCAGCTGATCTGTTTTGCACCTGCAAAAAAAAAAACAAAAAAAAAACACTGGTTACATTTCTGGAAGCTTTGTTCATCAACAACAACAACAGCGTCCTCGTTAACACAATAATAACAGACTCCGGCGCCGCGGCAACAACAGCATTAGCAACATCAAGCTAATTCGTAGTTACAATAACAGCATTATCAACACCATCGACATAATAACTCTGTAACAATATGGATAAAATATTCTATCATAGTATAATTTAATTTTATATTGTGTATGTATATGTGTCGTCATACAGCACATATTCTACACTGAACTGATCTTTATATCAAACTTAAATAAAATAGAATAAAACTGTTTCAACTGTTCAAAACCACCCAAACAACAGCATCAGCAACCTAACTGATAACTCCAGTTACAAAACCAGTAGCAACTGGTATCAAAATATAATTTCATCACCAACATCAAAAAGCAGATTATTGGCATCTCTCTTCACTTTCCATCAGCAGAAATATTTAACTGTATCTATGATCATCAGTGTCAGAAAACACAACTGTTAAACATGTAGGGTTGTAAACTGAGAGGAAATCAGGAAGATGTTTTGAGTGAAGGGTGACTGACTGACAAACACATGACTATGATATTAGAGGATTTTATAGCAAAATATACAGTAAATGAGTCACATGATGTCCGTCAAAGTGTGACAAAATGAAATAATGTCGCACTTATTATCTGTTGTTTGAAAACTCGATTTCAATTTCAGTATTTTGTTCATGTGAGACGCAGAAAAACAGCGACATCATTCAACTTTACAGCGCAAGTAACCTATCAGTGCCGGCTATGTGGGTCATGTGACCTTCACCTCACACGTCTGTTGGAGAAGTTTGCTCCACAACAGGCACTGAAGACAAAAAAAAGAAGAAAAAACAGCTTGTTTACATATTCTGTTGAGAAAAAAATGTTTTAAATGAGACTGAATTATCTGTAACTTATGTTTTAATGCTTCTAATGTTTTTTTAAATGTTGGTTTTGAGCCCTAATGTCCCTCCGCTGCTGCAATGCTTCTTATTTTATTGAGCTTCAGTCAGTTGTACTTCAGTTATTTTGGTTTTCATTTTGTGAAGGGCCAGTAGCGGTCATCAGCCCTGTATCCTCACAATGAAAAGGTTGTGAGTTTGAATCATAGACTGTATAAAAATATGGACGCCATCTTGGCAGTGCGTGACGCTGCCTAACTCCCAGCCAATCAAAAATGGGCAAAGAGGCGGGCCGAATGGCCGAAACAAGCCACCTAGGGTTTGGCGGACCTGTCACTCAAAGCAGCCATGTCCTTCATTATGCATAACTTTATGGCTTAATAAAATTTAAACGGGTGAGTTATGAAAATATTCACCCCCCATACAGTTTTAGAGACCAAAACCGTTTTTTGTACCAGGCTGTAAACATGTTTATTTCTGCTGTAAAGTCGGGCACTTTAACATGGGGGTCTATGGGGATTGACTCGCTTTCGGAGCCTCAAGTGGCCGTTCAAGGAACTGCAGTTTTTAACACTTCCGCATGGGCTTCATTTTACAGCCCTGGAGGTTGCCGCTTGGTTTTAATCCACTGACAGGTTGAATGGATGGATAAAAATATACTGAGTGGATGTAAAGTGGGTCGATGTGTGGACTGGAACTTGATGACGGAGGGAAAATCTGGACCCAGAGGCAAAGACCAGTCAGGAACTACTGGTTTAAACTGTCCTGCTACTTAAAATATAATAAAATAATAATGTCACCTTCACACAAGAAACACTATAAGGTATGAGCAACAGGAAATATGATATTATATACATTATGTCATCTGATAAACTCTCACCGGACTATAAACCAGATGTATAAATGTCAACAAGAAGATTGTGATGATTATTACATCTTCAACAGCAACACTGACATAAATGACATCACACTCAGCTTCAGATCTGATGCCTCCGGCGGTTTAGGAATGAATACATGACATCCCCTTTTATTGATCCGCACATTTCTGAAGGTAAATGATTAATGGCCATGTATGTATTGATTGACATGCTGCTTTGCATGATGAAATATTGACACAACAAAGAGTCCCTCACATTAACTCCGTGGCCTCTTTTCTTCTGCCTTCTTTCAGAAAATCCTCTCGGAGCATTCAGGACGAGGTTCGTCCCAGCAGAACCAGTCCTCCTCCTCTTCTTCTTCTTCTGCCAACATGAACTCTCTGCTGGTCGGCGGCCGAGACGCGACGGCGGAAAACCCTCGCTCCGCCCTCTCGCCGCTGACCAACTCGCTCCTGGAGCAGCTGGAGGCTCGTATCAAGGAGCTGAAAGCGTGGCTGAGAGACACCGAGCTCCTCATCTTCAACTCCTGCCTCAGACAGGGCAAAGACGCCTCGGCACAGCTGCAGAGCTTCAAGGTAGGAAGAGCAGTCATCATTACGTTTTACAGAGAATGATGTAAAGAAGGTTTAGATTTGAGTATACCTGCAAAAATGTTTATTGCCAGGGATGGAAATTTCTGTTTGTTTGAGGAACATCACAGATCTGATGTCACATTTCATGCACTTCTTGATTTATTTGCTAGTTTCTAACTTTTCCACCTCAGCCGAGCGTTTTTTTGGGTTTTCTTTTCTTTTTTTTTGTGCAAATTTTCCACTTGTCTCCACTTGAAAATCTGAATTAAAACATCTGGATGGAAACTCACCATACAGTCTGTAGGTATATAATTTACAGAACATTTATGGTAAGATACAACCTCAAGTTGAACCTCCAAAAAACTACAAATTCACCTTCCCAACAGACTTTCAGAGTAAGTCCTCCGGTAGAAATCCCAAATCACATTTCCATTAATCCGCTAAGCTTTAGTCCTCAAGTAGGACTGAGCCCAGTAGGACTCTAAAGAACTTAAGATCTTAGAAGTAAGTTTTAAAACAAAGGTTATTGGATAACAGAGGATGGACCACACAGTAAAACGCTGTAAGTTCATACTCTTTAGAACCAGTGCACTTGATTATTACAATTACAAATATTATTTTGTTAATTGAGAAGAAACAGGAACCTTAATTGCTTCTGTCAGTTATGACTTTTCAGTCACAAGACCTTCATGTGGTAAATTTTCCATAATGTAAAGGAATTTAAGATATAAAATGTGCTGTATATACATTCAAATGAAGGTAGTAAGTACTTAATACAGAATATATATACAGTAAATAAAACAGGCGAAGGGGAAGTTAAAGTAAATAATTGATGTGTTATAAACCAGCATTAACTTTTCTTCACTAACTTTGGCTGCTGCTAAATATGTGACAAAGCTTTAGCCAATCAACACTAAGCTTTTTAAAAAACATCTTCACTCTGTGTGTGTTAGTGTGAGTGTGTGTTAGTGTGAGTGTGTGTGTTGTTGCTAAGTATAGTCGTACATCGTCTTAATGAGGCCAGATGAAAGCAGGGCTGTTTTTGAAGCGATGGATGTATAGAGGAAACAGCAGTTAGCCTTAAAAGCCACGGGACGCTAACAGGATATTAATCAGCCTACATCACACAGCGAACAGCTAGCTGCGCTGATTAGCCTAGCCCTGCCGTGTGACTGACAACCAGAAACACACAAACACGCTAAAATACACACACATACACCAGTATACTCACCAAACTATAAATGGATGCACACATAAGTTTATTAATTCATGTATGTATGTATGTGCTGACAAATGAACACACAATTACATAGACGTATGCAAATGAGTCTCACATACATGCACGACATGAATTAATGCATAAAGAAGACTGTAGTTACACACACACACATGAAAACACACACTTCTAACTTTCACAAATACACACAAAACTGATTAATATGATTTTATTATGTGAACATGCATTTTGTAAACATCTTTTGTTTACAAGTTGTTAAAACCTCCAAGGTCCATTTGTAAAAAATGTGTGTGTGTGTGTGTGTGTGTGTGTGTGTGTGTGTGTGTGTGTGTGTGTGTGTGTACTTGTTCTTCATACCTTCTGAGGACCAACGTCAGTTTGGACCTGATGAGTCTTTTGGAAAGTGACGACACCTTTGCAAATAAGGATATTTTAAGAGCTTAAGGATCATTTTTTTGTTAATTAAGGACAATTGTTGGAGAGTGAGGTCATTTTGGAAAGTGATGACATCTTAAAAAATCAGGATATTTTCAGACAGGAGGGACATTTTTTGGAAAGTGAGGAGTTTCTTTTAAGAGAGTGAGGACATTTTTTTTGGAAAGTACATTTCAAACATTGTCGGGCTTGTAATTATTAGAAGGATCAGTCGGAGTTTAGACCTGATAAGTGAGAATATTTTTGGAAAGTGAGGACATTTATCGAAGGTGTGGACATTTTTGAAAGTGACCATATTTTTGTGAAGTGAAGACGTCCTTGAAAAGTGACGGTTTGGAAAATGAGGATGATTTGTTAGGACATCACTTCCTCAAATGCCTGTTTTTGACAAAAGATTTGGATTAAGAGTTAAGGTTTGAATCGGGTTTAGATGCATTAAGGGTACTTAACTCCTGGTCTGGATCACTTTCAGTTTTGTTCTCTTCTTCTTTAGTCTTCGTTTAACCCACTTCTTCATGTTTGAAATATTCATCTTTAGCAGAATCTCAAAAGTCCGTTATTCAGTGAGTCACTGTGTCACTGTGGTCACAGCACAGAATGACATGTATGACATATGAGACGTCATATTTACATATTTATATTAACAGCTACCAGAGCTGATCAGTGTCTTCTGGAGTCACGTTCTGGTTTGATACGATATTATGTTTGTTCCCATAACTAACAGTTGTAATATTGTGGTTGTAGTGTTTGGTTTTAGACGTAGGAGTGTGATTGCAAGAGGGAGCTGAAACCTTCATATGTTTTCACTCACAATATTTTATTGTTTAGCTTCCAGTAAGATAAAATATCACAAAAATCTCTACAAAAAGTGACCAAAACCACCAAAAAAACCTCATAAAATGAATCACGTTTGTTCAACATGTTTATGTGTCTGGAAATGTTGGTTGAAAGATGACATCACGGCATAAAGAGAGTAAAGTTGCAAATCGGTCAGTTTTGAACAAATATGCATCAGTGCATGGTCACACACACACACACACACACACACACACACACACACACACACAGGCTGCCTAAATGATGAAACTGTGTTGAAACGAGACTTTTATCTGAAGAGAGCCAGTTGAGCTGCTCAGCACCGTAACGTAAACACACGAGGCTCCCCGCCGTCAACGCTGAGCGGCTCCTCTCCTGCAGCACAGAGTTCATATTGAGGATAAATCTCATTTCAAACGCACAACAATGAAATCTAATAGACCACTTTAGAACACAGGACACATATTAAGGAGCTTTTTTAACACAACAAACTATCAAGCGTCACAATCACTGTCAAGGTGCTGATCCTGCGACGGCCATGATTGTAGGAGCTGTCCAGGGTGCTTACGTATTGTTCCAGATTACAGGATTTCATCATTAAAATGAAGCTGAAACTGTCAGAGCAACATGAAATAACTTAAAACCAAGCGGCAACCTCCAGGGCTGTAAAATGAAGCCAATGCGGAAAAACTGCAGTTCCTTGAATGTCCACTCGAGGCTCCAAAAGCGAGTCATTCTACATAGACCCCCATGTTAAAATGCCCAACTTTACAGCAGAAATAAACATGTTTACAGCCTGGTACAAAAAACGGTTTATGGCTGCTTTGAGTGACAGGTCCTCCAGCCGCTAGGTGGCTTGTTTCAGCCATTCGGCCCGCCTCTTTGCCCATTTTTGATTGGTTGGGAGTTAGGCAGAGTCACACTATGCCAAGATGGCGACGGCCGGAGCGGCTCACTTTGAGCTTCAAAACCGCTCTCTATAATATATACAGTAAACTATAGCAAACGTCCAGCCTGCCTGTTAATGCTGACAGGCTGCTTCCCTCACTGCTGACAGGATTTAACGTTGCAAATATAGATGCTATTTTTAGGAAGTTTGTCAGTAAATTCAGCAGATTTGTGTTTATTGTGATGTTTTTTGGGCAACGCTTTGGTATTTTCCTTTCATTTTTCGAAGTGGCTGTTTTCAGACTGTCACTGAGTTGTACTGATTCGAATGTATCAACTGGACCAAAAGTCTCTGACGTTTATAACAAAGAAAATTATGGACCAACAAAGATTTTTTAATTCTTATTTTTACGCCAATGTTGGCTCTGAAATTACAGTCAGCATCATAATGTGCACCCTCTGTAATTGTCTTTTTTTTGTTAAATAAATAAAAACTTTTCTTGTTTTTTAATTCTTATCATAACAGTTGTTGACAGGTTGGGGTGGGGCCCCGTGTGGACCGCGGGGGGGGGGCTGCGGGTGTATACTCTACAGCCCAGGAGCCGCTCTTACTTCTGATCCTTGTCACAGCTCTCAGTGGGAAGCCATTGATTTCTGGCAGAAAGAGGCCCTGAGCTTCTGCAGAAATGAAGATTGGAAATATTGATAGCAGTCATTTGTATGGAGAGAGAGAGAGCGAGAGAGGCTAAATGGAGAGAGGGGCGCTCCATTTTAAGAGAAGCCGACTCCATTTTAGCGATCATTTGTCTGTTTTTTTTTTTTTTTTTTGGCGTTTGGACTCGTAAATGGGTTCGATTTCTACGCTGCGGCTTATTACTGTACGGCTGTATGAGAAAGCAGCGGGGGGGGGGGGTCGGCAGAGGTCGCCGGGGAACACACACACACACACACACACACACACACACACACACACACATTCATTTATAAAAGCTTGTACACACACACACACGTTTCAATGGAGACATTTCAAAAAGACACACAGCCGCTTTAAGACCAGCACTCACTTAAACATGCACACGTATAAACATCTGTATTAAAGTGTTGTAAAGGGTCAGTTCACCCAAAATACAAAACATATATTCTCACACACCTCCACATATCTGCTGGTTGTAATATTGAACTCTCAGCTCATTGTTAGAATTGTCTATTTGTACGACACTTTACACAAAGCAAACAACAAAAACAAACATATAGAAATAAAAGAACCCAGTAAAACAGACATAAGACAAGACAGACAAATTATTTGAAGACTAATCGATAAGATGAGTTTGAAGAAGTGATTTAAGGGAAGAGAAGGATCATCAGGTGACCTGACAGCAAAGCACAATTCACTCTAGTTTTATATTTGGACATGGGAACAGCCAGCAGGTTCCTGTCTGAGGATGTCAGGCTATAAACTCAGAAGTATAATACAAGTCCAAAAAAGAGGCTATTTTGGCCGTTCTTGCATACTTTTGAATTTGCCTTTATATATCACTTTAAAAAATGTTTAACATGCCAATGTTTGGTATCACCTATATGACCAGACAATTATTTTTTCACTTTGACATATTATATCATCATATTGGACCCAAAAAACACACAAAATACATAAAATCTGATTTGGAAAATTGTAATATTTTCACTATAAGAAACACAAACATGTTCAACAAAGCATTTTAAAGGTTGCAAATGTGAACATATAATAGTAACACGGAGATAATATCAATCTATATACATCTATTTACAACAAAATAGGCGTTTTTTTTAACTTTTTAGTTATGCCGCTCTTCAAAATAGTTGATGTAAACTATTAGACACAGAACTACATTATAGGCTTTGCATTCCCAGAGTGTAGTGAGGTTCCCAAATAGTGCAATTATAATATGTAAAGGTAACACTGAGATAAAAATCAAACTATAGAGAACTATTTACAACAAAAAGCTGTGCCATTGCCATTGGACGTACTTTCTAAAGAAGATAAAGTCCCTGTGGGAGCCAAGTTACATTTATGTATGTTAAGTTCTAACCTGGCTGACAATCTTCTTTTTGTTTATGGTAACTAAACTAATATCTAAGATTTTAATTATGCAGAAGAATGTTTATTGAAACACAAGGTATTTATCAAGCATCAAACTCAGAATATGAAAAAAAACAACATCTTTATACTTCAGCTACAGCGACCAGTTCAAAAGTGAAGTGTGATCAGATGCTGAGATACGTTCACATGTACACAAGATTGACAACGGCACAAACAGGAAATATTTTTCCTGTATGAGCATTACAGAAATTATGTTTTGTAGTTATTGCTGCTTTTTTGTGCAGCGTCCATATTGATAATTATCCCCATTAGGGGCTGAGAAGTGCTTTAAAAGCACCTAATAACGCCCTCTTGGACTGCAAACTAGCAATATATCCCTTAAGTTACTTCCATGTTTGACTCCATAATAAAGATGGACCTTGAAAAATGTTTGACAGTAATTAAAGCAGCACATCGCCAGCAGACATGGAAGGGTTGGAACCACCTTTATGTCTGCAGGGTTGAGTTGAAATAAGAATCTTTATAGCCGGCCGACATCTCTCCCTCTTTCATTTCTGTCTTTCTTCCTTCCATCACATACAAATAACCAGACGGAGTCTGTCCTGTCATCTCATTGGACCTTCTTCTTCTTCTTTTTTTTTTCTTTTTTACACCTCTCTCTACCCCCCCTCCTCCTCCACCTGCCTGTCTGTAACCTGGCTCTTAATTGAATTAGCACTCCTTTAAGATACGGTGTCGCCCAGACGTTCCTCCAGCAGGCCCCGGGCCTCCGATGACTCTCTATTGTGGTGGAGACGCTCTCGGGGCCGGACACACCAAGAATTAATAGACTGAATCTGACACACACACACACACACACACAGGTGCAGACACAAATACACATGCTCACATGCATATACAGTTATGCAGACTGAAAATGAATCACTCACAAAGGTTAAATGATGCCTGTCGGTGGTTTTCTTGTATCTTCTCACTTTATTTAATCAGCTGAACTCCTGTGTTATCACCGCGGACAGCTGAGTATCACGAGATTCACACTAAAAACATGCAAGAGCACATCGTTTACATATAGAACGAAGAGCAGCCCGCAATCCTACGAAGCAGCTAGCTTGGATGCTACTATATTTTCTGCCATATTTGAGATTTTGAACTCAAGTCAGAAGGATTTGAAAGTAGAGTTAAAGAACTCCTGGAACTCAGAAATGCACAAAACTAACTTTTCTTCAAATCAAATCAAATTTGTCTTCAATATCATCATCATACTTATCATACGTCACAAAAACAGGAAGAATAAATTGCTAAAAATGATTTGAAATCTCCTCGACAGCAGGAGTTGAAAGGGTTCAGTGGACGATGTGAATCCTCCAAGATTTTATCTGTCATTTGTTCAACTGCTGTGTCATAGTGATAAGCTAACGAGTGTTGTTTACAGCCTGATATTGCACTACTGAGTTTGACTGTTCTGAAAAAAGTTTGACCTTGAATGCTTCTGCTCTCTTGCTGAATGATAAATATAATAGCTTTGCTCTGCGCTGCGTCGCACTTTCACTTTTGATTGAATTTGAAAGTCCTGTAATGTTGCGTTTATACGTCACACAATCAAGTCAAGTCCATTTTTATTTATATAGTCCAATATCACAAATTTGCCTCAGGGGTCTTCACAATCTGCACAGCATCATGTGACATCCTCAATCCTTAGATGCTCGATTTTAATAAGGAAAAACTACATAAATAAAAACCTTTAACAGGGAAAAAATGGAGGAAAGCTCAGGAAGAGCAACAGAGGAGAGATCTCTCTTCTGAGGAGGACAAACATGCAGTAGATGTTGTTGTACAGAATAGAAGCATGGACGAACAGGATGACAACATTATAGATGGATTGATAACACAACACATTAAAGAATAACATCCTTCAATAATGTGTCCTTGCAAGAATCTACTAACTAATCATCAATCATCTGTTTCTGTCACAATTATTCAATAAAAGGCTGTAAAATAACAGAACTGTAGTCGAGACATTCATGTATTTCTTTAAAAAACAACCCGTTGTCATCATGTTTACATGTTACTTAGAGAATTACAAGATTTCCTTCAGTGTTATAAAAACTATGTGGTAATCAAAACAATATAAGTTACTTTTTGTGTCCTTTGTGACCTTAAAAAAAAAACTGGAGGTCATGATTTCTTTCTTTCTGTCTGTCTTTTCTTTTCTTTTCTGTATTTCTGCCTTGGATGGAAATGGAAACAGTTCATGTTCAAAGTCTCTGTTCCTTTCTGGCCAGACGAACACACACTGTTAGGAGGCGACCTCTCGTGACACACACACACACACACACACACACACACACACACACACACACAAACGGAGATGTGAGCATAGATTGGGTGAATATCAGTGTGAGCATTTAGCTCGTCCTTCTGAAGTAAAGATCAACAAACTGACCTCCTCTGTCTCTCTATCTGAATATCTGTCTCTATTTTATTTGTGTTTGTTTCTCTTCTGTTTATCTTTTTGTCTCATTCTTTCTTTTTTCTTGACTTTTTCTTCCCGGTTCCATTTATCTGCTCGTGTTTTTTTGTCTCTATCTGTCGTCCTTGCCGCATCTCTTTCTTGTTATCTGTTCAGCTGCTCCCTCTCTCCCCTGCTGTTGACAGTAGATGAACCTGTCCTCCCCCACTGTTTGTTACCCACGGCCCCCTCATCCCCCCCCCCCAAACCCGTCCAATCATGCTCTTTGCCCTCCGGCCTTCCTCATCATTTGTAACATGTACCCCCCCCCCACCCCCCCACCCTCCTTCACTCGTTTCTATTTTCAGCCCTCTTTCCTCCTGCAGTTTGTAAGATTTGACCCCCCCCACAGTTTATAGCCTGAGCCTTCTCTTCCTCTACCATTCATGACTTGTGACCCCGCCAACCTCCTGTTGCCTGTTGTACTGGTTACCTCCAGTAACCATACTGGTTATGTCCAGTAACCAGTATAACAACATATGTATGAAGTCGAACAAATTCAGAAACTAGGGATGCACGAGATTGGATTTTTTGCCGATATTTCCAATATCCGATGTATGATCAAGAAAGACAATATATGAAGGAAGAACTTAGGAAGACTGGAGTTCAGGAGCTCAGCATTAAAACTTTAATGAACCTGCCAAGTGGGAACAGCAGTAGAAGGTGGCGGTAATGCACCTAATACGCTGGTTACCAACCGCTGTTATAAACCAGAAAGAAGAAGTTTTGGGTTTTTCGTACAGAGTGGTACATCCTGTCAGCCGAAGTGTTTCCTATCTGTGCAGCCGAACATAGCAGCTCCTCGATGGACTGTATCACCCCGACGGTCCTGGTGTGTAATAACGTTAGCTGAGAGGCTAGCAGAGGCTAGCCTGCTGTGCTTCCCTCCGGTTGTGCTGCGGCTAACGCTCTGCTAGCCTCCCAGCTAACGTTAGCCCCGTCTTTCCATGTGGATCAAACCGGAGCACCGAGCACCGGTTTGTTATTCAGGTTAAAGTGGGAAGAAGCAGCTGGTCTGACGGGCGGCTGAGTGAAGTGGAGCCTGTGGAGGAAGGACCAGGACCGCCAGGGTGAAACAGTCCGTCGAGGGAAGCACAGTCAAGCAGCGGAGGAGAAGGCGACATATCGGCCTCTCATAATCAGCAGAATTCACCGATGCCGATATTTCATTTTAGAGCTATTAACGGCTGATACCGATGACGTGCCGATAATATGGTGCATCCCTATCAGAAACATTACCTCAGTTTATCAGTGGTATTAATGAAGTTTGTTTGCCAATAAAGTGCAACTTCCTGGTGACAAATAAGAACATGTACGCTATAATCCAGCATTCAATCCAGTAACATTTGGAAAGTCTAGAAGAGCCGCACAACTAAATTATTTTATCCCCATTCAAGTTAGTAAGTCTCTGGTGCAGATTACCGTAATTACCAGTAATGCAGTAACAAAAAATTCAAAAAGGCAAACAGAAGCAGATAAGAAAACAAGGAGACGTCGTACTAAAATATGAACAAATATACTTATCAAACAGAGGGAATTAGAGATAAAGGCTCTCACTAATGTAAGCCTGCTTCCAATAAAGGCCTCCGCTATTAGAGGATATACAGTATCTGTTCCTTAGGTCACATACCATTTGTAACCCTTAACTCCATCCTGTTCATATATATTTACACCTTATTTCCACGTCAAAGAAGTAGATTGAAGGCACATAAAGAGAATAAGAGGGAATTAAGATACACAGAGTCACTGAGTAGTCCAAAAAGAACCTGTTCTGTGGATTTATTGGAAAATGTGACATACCTGACACAAAATGGCATCTACGTACGAGGCCGGATTATCAAGTAGGAACATTTGGCAACTGCCCCAGACCCTCAGGGATCTCCATAGGGGCACACTGTCCATTTTTGCCCCAGGGCCCCCAAGTGGGATAATCAAGCCCTGACACTTCATGGCCATTGCGTGTAATTTTGTTGCTGGGATAAAACACTGGCATTAAACCTACACACGACTGCCAAGGTAAAATTATCATTATCACCCAGCTCCTCTCGGCTTTACTGAGCTTTATAGAGAGTTTCTTTATTAACTTCTCTAAAACTTTACTGTTCTGGTTCACTCTCAGTGCTCTCATAGCAGCTGTTTTCAAAGAAAAAGCCACTGTTCACTTCCTGCTCAGCACCAAACGGCAAACAGACACAGTTAGCTGTAAGCTAGCTGGTGAACATAGTGGAGCATTTAGCAGCTAAAGATCCAGATATTTCTCTCAGGAGTTGTTAGAGAGCAAAAACAGAGCTAAAAGAGAGTGAATATAGGACTTACATTCACCAGGTGGACAGAAACACGACTCCACATGAATGATAATGTTGCTCCATAACTGCTGGATGTGGAAATAAAAGCGACTGTTTGCTAACAAGTTCAACACATCAGTTTAAAAAGGTGATGATGTGTCAGTGTTTCTGCTCTTTTAGACATCAGAAATCCATCAAACTGAGGCCTAAATTCTGTCTGAATTACACAACAGTGTTTCTATTCTGATCATATGAACGTATCCACCAAGTGTTGCATGTCTGCCTCTCTAACCGTCTAACATTATGGCTTCTGTGTACAGTGACATCACTTTCATACGCTCTATAGTCCACAAACTACACCTCACTCCCCATAGTGTATGAACCCGCCCCCCCCTCAGCATCTGTCAGGCAGCTAATAGAAGGTGACAGCGAGGCTCTGATATCAATACCTGCTGCATGATGAGGATTAAAGATCAACTGACTACCTGCCAAGAACACCGGCTGCTGAGTGTGTGTGTGTGTGTGTGTGTGTGTGTGTGTGTGTGTGTGTGTGGTTTTTTGATTATACCCATCTGTGTGTGTTTCTTGTGTGTGCGCATGTGCTCGTCGGTGTTTTGAAGAGGTGTTTTCTCGTTAAGAGTCGCTCGTTAGAGGTTGAAGGCGAGCAAACAGGTGAAGACGTTGCCACGGTAACGGCGTCAACAAACAGATCAGACTTTCATCTTCATCTGGTCGGGAGGAGAAGAAAACACTCAGCTCTTTCATCTGCTAAAGGAGCAGAGACACAGAGAGAATCAAAACACAGAAACAGAGACGGAGAGAGAGAAAGACAGAGAAGAAAGCTCCGAAAAATGAGAGGAAGCAGAGAGACGGAGCGGCAGAGAGAGAGAGAGAGAGAGCGGTCAGAGAGGAGGACAGGAGAGAGAGAGAGATGGAAAGAGCGGGGAGAGTCAAACCAAAGGAGATGGAGAGACAGAGGGAGGAAAGACAGCAGAAAAGAGGAAGGAAAAAAGAAATAAAGACATTCAGGGACATTTCAGAGTTTGATCTTTTCATTCAAACTTCACTAAATGTTCTGATCTGATATTTATTTTAACTCTACTTTTGTTTTTTGTCCTGCATGATGCAGCTTACAGTGAACGTTTAGCGTAAACCTGCATTAGAACGAGTGAATCTCTCTGCATTAAGAAAACATAACCTGAATGATAGCTTTGCTTAGATGGTTCAGTGTTGTGTGTAATATTTGTGTCATGGCATGGATTGGATTTAGAGAGCTTCTCTTCATCTCCAGCATGAAAAAAAAAACATCAAATGCAGTTTTCTACCAACAGTAATGTTTTTAAGGTGGTGGTTCACCTGGAAAGAAAGCCAGTGTTTTTTTGTCTTTTGATATTATTATGTGACACTGAGCATCAGGTGTGTAGAGCTGTGTGAGCAGTGGGGTTCGTTATCAATGAAATACCTGCATAGGAAGTTTAAAAGTAGAATTAGTCTCTGAGGTCACAACAAGTGTCTCTGCAGCTGGTCAGCGGCTCCCGAACCCTGATCAATAAGAGCTGAATAACAATTACATAACTTTATAGCAACTAAAATTGAAAGAGGTCCAGTTAGAGAGAATTTCCTGAAGCAAAGGTCCGGAAGATCATATTGTCTATAACTGTTTAGTGTGATATATATTTAAGTAGCCTCGTAGTTGTATCAACATCTGCATGTAATCAATACATATATGTTCACGTAACATAGAACTGAACATATATGTATGACGGCTGATATGTTTAATGTAATAATAATAATCTCATCTACTAAATAAAACATTTGAAAATAAGAGGAAATAAATAAAATGTTGAAATAAAGTTCAGAAAAATAAAATAAAGGGAGGAAAAGCTTGAATTTCCCCCGACCTTCACCATCTACCGTAAATACTACAAAAGCTGCTCCAGTTAACATAGAAGCGTTTTAAATCATAACCGTCTGTCTTGGCTGTAGGTCCGGGGGTCCGTATGGGACAGCTTCTGGGTCCAGACCTCTGCTTTAGGCTATCTGTGAGGTTATTACTTTAAAGGATTTGGCGGGCGATTTTCTATATTTTTGTTATTGCTGACAAATCTTACGTGCAGAGCCAAACCAACGATGAACTGATCTAGACTTTGTTCTACATTGTACATTTTTTAAAAGAACCTCAGTACAAAGTAGATCAGTTCATTGTAGATTTGTTGACAATAAGAGAAAATATAGAAAATCACCAGAAATACCCTTTAAACTTGCTGCTGTTTTGTCTGTGCTGCATCTTTTCTCACGTCTCCAACAACATGAATTTGTCTTAAAGTCATCAGCGCACGAGGTCATCAGTCCGTCATTAGCTACTCGTTCTGCCCGCGCTGTTGCAACAAACAAACAAAAGCATTAAGTTTCTTCACAGGGGGTGGAGGAGATAAATATGAATTTGTTATAATATCCAAATGTTTGTCCTACTCACAGTCTAACCTTTATTTCAACCATGAGCTCCTACAGTAGAGAGATAGAAACAGGAGAAAAAAAACACACTTTAATCTGCTAAAACAGCAGGGAGACAGTGAGACAGACTAAGGGATAAAGACACAGTGAAAGATGGTGATGGGGAAGATAGTAGAGGAGAGAGAGAGAGAGAGGAAGATGGAGAGAGCGGTCAGGAGAGAACAAGAAGAGAGAGAGATGGAGAGACTAGTAAGGAATAAAAGGAGAGGAGCTTGTAAAATGAGACGCAGGAAAAGAAAGCAAGAAAAAGACGGATGAGAGAAAGAGCTGAAAAAGACGAATATACAGAGAAATGCAGAGGGACAGAAGGAGATTGGATTTTATTGATAGCAGCGTTTTAAGTCGCGGCAGCGGCGGCGGCGTGTGTTCGCTCGGCTGCATTAGTGAGAACAGTAAATGCTTCCACTCACAAAGACTTCATATATCCTTCATTTGTTTACTGCTGCTGAATATTTTAAGAGTAAAGCTTTCATCCCTAAAATGTCACCGCGCGCCGAGCGGGCAGAAGGACTTCAGCTAATAACTTACAATAATCAATAACGCCTGATGATGTCAGCAGGAATCCATTTCCAGTCTCACATGAAGGCCGCTGAGCTTTTTTTTTTTTTTTTTTAACAAATGCTTCCTTTAATCAAACAGCTGGTATTTTAAAAGAATTTTCCTTTAAACCTTCAAACTCTAAAGGCAGTTTTCACTACTTTCACTCACAAGGAAATTATTACTACAGCTGTCTGTTCAGAGTCTTTACAGAGCTGCAACCTGACAGAAATAAAAGAGGAAGCTCCTGTTTTTACTGTAACCACAGAGGTACAGAAAACAACCACCTGGATTACTCTTTATACTGAAGAAAGTCTTTTTATTTGATGATTTTTAGGAAAAATCTGAAGTTATAATCTAAGAAACTAAAGTCCTTGTTGTGCTAATTGTGTCTGTTTTTTTGAGTTATGACACTGAGAAGAAGGGTTTTTGATTTAAAGTGCATTATTGGATGCCAAGAAGTGGTGGAAGAAGTATTCAGATCCTTTACTTAAGTAAAAGTAGAAATACCGCAATGTAAAATTACTCCGTTACTGTCTCTGTCTGTATTTAAGATCCTACTGAAGTAAAAGTACTGAAGTATTATTATCTAAATCTACTAAAAGTAATTGTTTTGCAGAAAATCAGCCGTTTTGACTGTGACTGATATCACATTGGAAACTTCTGGTTTAACATTTATGTATTTTATAAGCTTATTAGATGATATTTCATGTAAAAATTTTAATTGGAAAAGTAACTACAGCTGTAAAATAAATGTAGTGGAGTAAAAGGTGCAATTTTTCCCCCTGAATTATAGTGGAGTAGAGATATAAAGTAGCATAAAATAGAAATACTCAAATAAAGTGCAAGTACCTAAAAATTGTACTTAAAGGTGCACTATGCAGGATTTGTAATCAAAGTTGGCCCCTCCTCCCGGCTCAACGAGCGAGCGAGAGAGAGAGAGAGCAGCGGTGGTCGAGCGAGCTAGAGAGTGAATGAAGAGACATGAATCACATAAATAAACACACCTCCATACAGCCCTGCAGGAAGCAGCAAGTGTGAATGCAGAGCTTCATCCCGTCCGCTGAGGCCTCTCCGCTCTGCGTGTGTGTAGCTCAACCCCCGCCTCCCTCGGTCACGCAGACGCACAGACCTGCTGCTCTTTATACATCCGTGACACAGAGACAGAGAGCAGAGCGGAGCAGAGGAGAGAGACGGAGAGATGTAACCTGACCTCACCACCCTGTGCGCTGTTATTGGCTGGAGGCTACACACCCCCTGCCCTAAGGTTGACGCCCAGAAGCTTCCTGAACACAGCAAAATAATAAGAAAATAAGAAAGTACAGGCAGAGGGCAGAGTCTCTGCAGATACAGACACCACCAAACACTTCTAGTGGGTCATAAGTGATGATTGAGAGGGATTACTTTTGTATGAGTCTATAAATTGTTTTTTTTTCCTGCATAGTATACCTTTAAGTACAGTATGTGAGTCAATATATTAAGTTACATTCCACCAGTGGTGCTAAGAAAAGGCTGAAGAAAAGGAAAACCTCTATATTCTTCCTCATTTGTTTTCTTTTCTCATGACTTCTCTCTCATACGGTCACCGTAGGATCTCCGGACTGTTTTACCTCCAATCTCTGACCTGAGAACGAGTCACTCTTGAGAGGAGCGTCACTTAAAATCCAAAAGTGAAAACATAAATATCTCACTTTGGAGTTGAGCTCTCACTTTGTCAGAGTGCTAAATTTATATTTTAATGCATACAGGTTTCGCCATAAATGTCACAAACACAGCGGGCAAAGTGAGCGGAGGAGAGAGGCACATCTTACTTTATTGTCTGCTTCCATTTTCAGTGAATTGCTCTAAAAGCCTTTAAGGAATCCCGCTGACTTTCAGACCCCATTTATATGTGATGTTAAAAAAACCAGAGAGCGAGAAACAGATGGATTCTGGGTCAGCGGAGGCAGAGCGTCAAGTATCATTCCATAATGTGGTATGACCCATTTGAAGAAGAAGTCTTAAAAAATGATACATAGCACAAGATTAAAGTGAATTCAGCGTTTCTTTTTTTAAAGGAGAGACGGTCACTGAGCAGGTCGCAGGTTGACGACATGAAAGCACTTTGCAGTATGGATCCTTTTAACCTCACCGACATCTTCAGCTTTAGGTTATACATACATCCCAAGAATCACCCTTCAGCCATCATTGATATTGAGAGGAAGGCAGTCAGACGCAAATTGGAGTTTTTGCGAATTTAAAATACTTTGCTGTTGCAGTTCTGTTCAGTCTGACAGTGAACTGATTTAAACTGCTGAATGTTACATCAGATTTCTGCAAATCTTCAGCTGCAGCAAGAATTTTAACAGAATACGATGTGAGTAGTCAAAACTGCAGAATTACTGACGTTTTCATCAGCTTCAGCTGCACTTTGTGTTTTGAGAAAATTAGCAAATATTAGCTTGCAAACATGTTAAACTTTATACCTTCTTAACTTCAGCATATGAGCATGCTGATGTTAGCATTTAGCTTAAATCACAGAGCTGCTAGCATGGCTGTAGGTTAAAAATTGTCCCGTCAACATAGTTTTATATCCCCGACGCATTCGGACCGAAATCAGCTCTGTGTTAAAACAACGCAAGGAGCTGCGTTGGTGTGTGAGACAATGAGATACAATCCAGGAAGTGGAGCTACAGACCGATGAGTTTAAAAGCTTAACAGACGCCAAAACACCACAGACAAGATTCTACAACTCTGCAAAGTTATCATGGCTGCAACTATTTTGCCTTTCATGGTGAGAATTGTGAGGTTAACAGCAGAAACGTGGTGTTCTCATTACAAATGATCCACCAGAAATGTGCTTTTGCATGTATGTGATTGGTCAACACACTTTAAATGATTGGAGACTGTTTAAGCTAGCAAACAGCTAAAGCTAATCACTGTCCATGAATTAATACGCCATGCTTTTTACCCCATTTCCTGCATCTTCCTTGCACCCAAAAAACACAGAAAAACTTGAGCTTTCACTCCAAAATGCAACCGTGTTCACCTCCAGTCTGTGTGAAGGACCCTTAGCGATGCCTGAACCCCAGTTTGGGAACCCGTGGCCTTGAGGAGTACAGGGAAGCAAGAGGAGGATTTTCTTGCAAACCCCGGAGGGAGTGATCTCTGAACATTACTCACCGCTCAATGACATCTGTCAAGGTCTTCCGACAAACCTCTACGGCACAAACCTGTACTGTTGTTTTTGCATTTTTATAAATTCATCTGGACAGAGATGTGAAGTGAAACTGGAAGAAAGAAATTAATAAGAGGCAGGGAGAGAGAGAGAGGGGGACTGAGAACAGAGAAGAGGATAACACGGAGGAAGAGAGCGAGGACGGAAGACAGGAATATCAGACGAGAGAAAAGAGGGAGAGATGGGAAGAGTATGCAAACAACAAAGTTTGGGTAGCTGTAGGCGGTATTAGCAGCAGCGGAGGGAATATGTGTGTGGGAACAAATTGTCGACAGGAATTCATTAGGCTCGTTGTGCGATAACGAGTGCTTGTGGTTTTAATTGACTTAATCAACAAATAGAATTAATCAGAGATTTCTAATTAATGGTAATTGATTGAAATATCCACTGGGTCACTGCGCAAGCAACCAAAATTCTCCTTCTCTCTCTCTGCGTCTGTGTTTCTCTCTTCACTTTACAGTTTGTCCTTGTCTTCTTTATTTATCTCACTTTTTCTTTTTTTTTGCTGTTTCTTAGTGTTTGTTTCTCGTTTCTTTCTGTCACTTTTTTTGTCTTTCTCACTCTTTTTTTTGTTATTTCTTTTTATTTTCTCAGTCTTTTCCAAACTTTTTTATGTTTAGAATGAAAACAACCTTTTTCACCGGGGACTCAGTTCCTTCAGGCACCAGTAAGACGATACACGATGATCTTGGAAGTCCAGTTTGACTGAAAGATCCTAGATAGATACTTAACACAGCGGTTTATAATAACATGAAACAGGATTTGTATTAGTTTGACTGACAGTGCTTTGTCAGATGATGTTGGGTAGATGGTTGGGTCGACATTGGTTTCTCTTAATCCTGATCTCAATCTTAAACTTATCCAAGTCATTTTTGTGCCTAAACTTACCCAAATACACATGAATACTTTTTGTAATTTATAACCACTGAAAAACATTTAACCAATAAGGGAATTGGATCAGAAAACTTTTCTTTTCTCTTTTCTTGTTTATGCTGCATTCAAGTTACGTCGGAGCGATTTGTTAGCAAATGAAACCAGATACATTTTTAAATTAGCTGAATATATATATATATATTAGTATTACCATTGGATTTTATTTAGACTGACAGCAAAGGTTGCAGCCGTTTTGCCACCAGTTTGTTTGTAGTTCTTTATAATAGGTGTAAGATATCGTTGCTGACAGAAATTCCCAAAATTGCAGACTTGAAATTACGACTTAAAGGCAGATGTGGATACTTTTTTTGTTTTCTCTTAATTAAGATTTAAATGTCTCAGTTTGGAGGATTTGTTTTTGGTTTTTCTCGAGCTGTTTGTATCTTTCTTTTTCTGAGTTTGGTGGGTACCAAACTCTAATACTGTTTTGGTCACATTTGTAGTCTTAATTGATTAGATAGTTTCTGATTTAAATGAAAATGTATTTAAATATCGGCAAAGTTGTTTTACGGCTGCTTGTGTTTAGCCAACAGCTAACTTTGGCTTCTTTGTCTCACTCTCATTACAAAGTGCTTTACCATCATGGAAAACACTGACATAGCAATGAGACTAACAACCTCCACTCTCCTCTATCTGTCTTTTCCTCCCTCCCTCCCTCCCTTCTTTCTCTCTCTCTCCATCCCTCCCTCCCTCCCGACATCCCTCCCTCTCTTCACGGCAGGTCTTGGTAATTAGATTGTAGAGATGAGGAGGTGGAGGAGAGATAAGAGGATTTTGTTTTTAGGAGAGGGAGATTTAAGAATGAGAGAGATAGAGGAGGATGGAGTGGGAGAGAGAGAGAGAGAGAGAGAGAGAGGGTGAAGGGGGAATTAGAGAAAGAGGAGAGCAGATCCTCTTCTTTTTGTTTATCCCGAGTCGGTCACCCTTCCTGAAAGAGGATGTTGAGTGACAGACAGAGAAGTACATGGATAGAGAGAGAGAGAGAGGAAACAGAGGAGGAGATAAAGACATCACTTGTTCATTTCGTGTCCCTCCTGTTGGCCGACCTTGAATATGCGACAGACACAACATTACACCCAGAGAGAAAAGAGGGTTCTTGAAAGTTCAGAATTCTTTATGGAGCCATAATAATGACTTGAACTGAAAAGAGTCGACTTTCAGCCACGTATGATTACGGCAGAATGCTAAGCAAGCTACAGAGACGCCCTTACGTCTTCCACCTCCTCCCGGAGGATCCCGAGGCGTTTCCACATGGGATCCTCCAGATGGGGATATGTAATCCCTGCAGAGTGTTCTGGTTCTGCCTCTGAGTTTCCTCCAGGTTGCATTTTCCTGGAAAACATCTGCAGCACTGAGGAGGCATTCTTATCAGATGCTGAATCACCTCAAAAAGCTCCTTCTGATACAGAAGAGCAGCTCTTCCACTCCGAGTTCCTCCTGGATGTCTGAGCTCTTCTCTACGTCCATTGCTGGACTTTGGCATAAAGATCAAAAACTTAACGTTCCTCTTCGTCTTGACAGTAAGCCTTGATGCCAACGTAACTGCAGAAGACAGTTTGGATTCATTTTCACTCGTTTTTACATCCTCTGAGGCAGAAAAACATGTTACAACTGAGCTAACTAAACATATTTAGCGCTGACTGACTCTAACAGACTGAAAGAAACTTGCTAGCCTAGCAACATTAAGGCTAACAAACAACCCATAATGCAACACTCTCTGCAGGAGCCGGTGTTAACTGTGGTACAATCTCATTCAAAAAGAATATCTGATGTCGTAAACATGTAATTGCCTCGAATATTAGACGACCCCCGCTTTCTCAAATGTAATTTTATTTGTGTCGATACCTTATTGTGGCGTCCGACTTCGAGGTGTCGACTCTCAGCCCAAACACGTCACACTCAGCTGCGAAACATCGCCGGAGGCCGATGAAGCGAACAGAATCACATCGTCTGCAAAAAGGCATAGATGCAAGCCCAAAAACAGTCTCACTCCTCTGCTGAAATAGTTTAAATTTGCCATAATTTCATTTGAAGATTGGAAAGGTAGAGAACGTTACAAGAACAGAAGCTTGATTCTGCATTTTTTAGGGATCACAGTCAGTTCTTCACAGTTTCACTCTAACAAAATCAGCAGTTTACCTCTTCGATCCTTTTCATTTCCTGTCTCTCTCTCCTCCTTGTTGTCACTGTCTTTATCATTTCTATCCTTCCTTATCTCTCTGTTTCTCTTAAGCTCACTTTAATCTTCTATCTCTCTTCTTTCTTTCCGTCCTTACTGCCCCCCACCCCCACCCCCCACCCCCCACCCCAACCCCTCTTCTTCAAATTCTCTCACTCACACTGCTTTCAGCTGCTTTCAGTCCGTCTCATCCCTCCCTCTACATCCTCTGTCTCTTTCTCTTTCTCTGCAGCCACTCCACGGCTTTCCATGTATTTTGGAAGAAAAGCTTTTTAGCAAATATTTGTCTGACTGTGTCTGTAGAGCCCTCTGAGTCAATATGGGCCCAGCCAGGCTCGACCGGCCGGAGAGAGAGAGAGAGAGAGAGAGAGAGAGAGAGAGAGAGAGAGAGAGAGAGAGAGGGATCAGTGCATAAAAACCAGCAGTGCAGAAACAATAGAGACTTAGGATTCTCTCTTTTCTCCTTTCTGCCTAAAAATAAACTCTCAGAGAAAAGACTTTTTTTTTCTATCTGAGAGATACCAGACTGCAATCATAATACTAATAACGATTATCATCATCAGTGTTGATATCAGTCCTAACTACTGTAAAATAGAGATCTATTACAGCTGCTCTCTCTTCCTACGCAGCCATCAGAGACGAGGAGTCGGACTGCTATCATCGGTCGCCATGTTTGCTGACTATGTTGTTGAACTTTTGAACAATTCATAACGCCAGTTGGGAGACATAAAACCCTAAAAGAATGAACCACATCTGACTTGTCATCAGGACTCGCAGCAGACTGATGAGGAAAGAGTTTTTTCCGGCTTGTGTTTACGATAAATCTCAAACCGTATGACATAAACTTCAAATCTCCCCTCAGTCAGTATGTAAGACTTTGTGTTGTTGAGCCAGACTTTGTGGAGCTGATTTTAGAGTTACGGCCGTCATCCTCTGACTCTAACATGCTGAATTATTGTTCCAGCTCCCAATCTAGTTTAATTCATCTTCCTGTGCTTCCCCCTTCGACGCTGTCTGCTGCAGTTATTTGGCGCAGAGCGAGTATCACTCAGTCGTTTTGTTGTTGTTTAGAGCCTCCTCCTTCAACGTAATACACACCTCCTGTTTGGAATAAATTTATCTGCAACATACACACAAACACACACACACACACACGCCATGGCTTGTCCTCTTGATCCTGTCTGCTGTATTCTGCATCCCCATCTCCTGTTTAGACAACCAGGCGAGCTACAAATATGCTAAACTGAAGAGAGAGCGAGAAAGAGGAGATGAAAGACAGAAGAAGAAGAGTTGAGTGTGTGTGTGTGTGTGTGTGTGTGTGTGAGGAAGAGGCAGAGTGTGTGTGCAAGAAAGAGAGAGAGAGATAGAGACAGAGAATCCCATTTCATTGTAATAGTGTTTAATATTTATTGGAAAAATGTAAAGAAAATGTAAAGGAAGTGCTTTTCGGCGAGCGGGCAGGATTAGCATAAATAGTTTGGGGCTTGGACGTGTTTGGTCCCCGCTGCAGAGGAGTAAGGCTGTCCCCTCTGTTCACTGTGACACACACACACACACACACACTCAGAAATACATGCATATGTTTGCACACACACACATCTGCACACACATACTCGTGCACACGCCCGCATGAGTAAACATTCAAACATGCAAACACACACATCCACACTGACCTTTGCGTGTGGAAACTCATCAGCATATAGTGATTTATAATAGGCACTGCCAATCCTCCTGTTTCTTTTTTTCTTTGTCTTTTTTTTTTGCATTTATTAGACAGCAGAGAGCGAAGCGGGGGGGGGGGGATGGAGGGGGGGGAATATTGGCTGTTGTCATTTATTTTATGCACTGTTACTGCTGATCAAGGATCTGTGTGCTGAATTTGACTTTATGCTAATAAAGAATTTAACTAAACTGAACTGAAATGAATTAAAGAATAAATAAAAAAACAAATCTAGCTCTTGTTAGTTTAAAGGATAATTCTGTTTTCTTACAACTCCTCCTTCACCCGTCGTTTCTGTTCGTTATAAAGTTAATTGCTGAGATCCTGGAACACAACAACAAAGTCTGACAGGACAAGAAACCCGAGCAGCCAGACGATCAGACGGCTTTTAAACACTTTATTTGGACGTAAACCTGAAAGTGAGAGAACCTAAAATATCGCTGATAATCACACAGAACATTCTTAAGAGACAAAATATGATAAATAAATGAAAACTTTAAAGTCTCTCAGAGGAACAAGTGTCTTCAAGCTATTTTGCAGATCTTTACAGTAGTGAAGTGCAGTAAAGTAAACATTGTAGGACACAGACAATAGATGAGTTTTCCATCTGAGTTTCCAGACGAGGAGCCTCTAAAGTTCTGATGGTCGGGACCATAATATAAAAATACTCTGAAAGCTGGTGATACTTTTATGGATTCTGATAAATAACACACTGAAAGAATCATTCAGGTGTGTGTGTTTAAGGGATAACGTACAGCCAGCGGGTCCATTATTGTGAAATGAACGTCCTGAATCATCCTCTCAGCTGTTCACTCGACAATGTTATAAATAAATATAGGAATGATGGAATAAAACAGAATCATCCTTTAATCTGCAGCTTTGTTACTCATGATTGTGAATTTTTACATTTCCTGTTGATTCTTTAGGAGGTTTTTCATGCAGGTTATCTCTGCTAATGCTAACCATCCAGTTCTTCCTCATCTGTTTATTGCAATTAATGTGACACACATCACTTCCTGCTACCAGACAAGCCACGTGAACCGCAAATGGAAAATATTTCATGGACGTAATATTAGCAGGATGGTCGTTATGTTTGTATTAGAATAATAATAATTAGAATATTTGCTGACCTTGCTTCTTTCTTCCCGTTCTTCTCTTTCAGTCTCTGTGTTCGGAGGTGCGAAGCCGACGAAGAGGAGTCTCCTCTGTTCTGAAACTCTGCCAGAAGCTGCTGCAACAGAGCCAGGTCAGTAAAAGAAAAGAAATCCCCAATTTAATTATCAAAAACAGATTTCCAACTTGACAAGTATTTATTCCTTCACTTGGACTTGACTCTTATGACTCGAGTCTAACCAGACATCTAAAGAAGAAGAATCTAAACTGGAACCAATTCAACCTGTCGTTTTTCTTTTATTTGTCTCTTTTAATTGTCTTTATATTATTAAACATTCTTAATATTATAAATGTAATCATTTATCAGTATGTTAATATCCATTTTAATTCTGAACAAAACCATTTCTTCGATCCCTCCGGGACAGTCGGGACCTATGGCGGAGGTGGGCCCAGAGGCGGAGCAGCACCGTGAGGCCCTGCAGCTGCTGTCAATCAACCTGGAGAGGAGGTGGGAGGCGATCGTGATGCAGGCGCTGCAGTGGCAGAACAGACTGAAGAGAGAGCTGGGAGAGCAGCAGGTTAGAGCGTTGACATTTACACTTTACATCCTTCATCTGGCTCCGCAGGCAGTCAGCTGACTTATCGTTACACTCAGTGAGCGTGTCCAAGTCTGATTTGATGCTAAAAACGTAGCGTGAAAGACAGACGGTGCTGTGATTGAAGCTGAGATGTTTTTAGTGACGGAAGGAGCTGCAGCCTGACGTTTCTGATTTTATTTAGTTTTAATAAGAAACAACTCTGGAACAAAGCATAAAAATCACTTGTTTTTGAAACGTCTATTGACATTCATAAAAAAACTTTTGATACCAGCAAATAATCAGCTCTAGTGATGCCTTTTCTGTTTGTTCCCCTGGAAGAACTGATCAGTTTAGACAACTAAATCAATCTGGGTGATGTTTGACCCTGAAACGTAGCTGGATCTGTGCTGCGTTCATGTTACATGAGATGGAAAATGTTTACAACTTGTGAGGATTTATGTCACCTGAAAAACTCACAAAATCCTCGACTTTTATCTTTTAGAACAGCATTTACAAGTCATAAACTACTAATTATGGCGACTCTGACATTAAGGCGGCATTATGGAATGATTTCTTGCATCCTTTATTTTCATTTTTCAAACTTTTTTTTTCCACCTCCTGACTCTGTAACATTTCGCCGTGTTTGATTGTGCTTCCTCGGGGGGGGTCGATTCTTGGACGTCTTATTCTTCCTCTACATGCTCCCTTCAGGGCTTATTATCCATTGATTTGCTGAGTCTGTTATCATCCTCATGCTGATGATGTCCAGACTTATAAAATCTGGATACTTTACATAATTTACTTCAAACACATCGGTGCCTGGTTGTCCTACAGTTAAATCATAACAAAACCAATTGTCTTTTCCTTCATTTAGACGTACGTCCTCTTAAAGTGCAGAATGTTCTGAGGCCTTCGATGGGTTTATCCTCTGAGGAGCATGCATGTGCTCAGTAAATCTAACCTGCATGTTAGACTATGATCATTCTTGTGTGAAAAAGTGATGTGATGCTGTTGCTAGAGGAGAGGTCAGAGGGTCTTTAAAAGCATTAGGAAACATCCTCTTAATGTTGACACTCTGCCGCCATGACAACAAAAGCATCTTTGTCTATTTTGACTTTTAAAACCTCACAGACAGACGACAGCTCTATTCAGGATCATCGAAACAGTCGAGAAGCAGCCAGTTGATAAAAAAACTAATCTGTTAGTTCTGCGGTGCGATCAGTGTCACAGAGATGATGTTTCCTCCGCCACCTCTCCCACAAACAAAAGAAAACTCGGCAAATGAGATTTTTTAAACACTTTGACAGTCCGCGTATCAGAAACACCACGCATGTCTGCCGCCGTGACGGCGCGTCGCCAAAAAGGTTTTGTCTTATTAGAAAAAATCTGCAGCCCGATGAACCGATTCAGGTTCCACAGTCTCGGGTGCCACGGCGACGACGGTTTAACGCTGCTGCGGGCTGACAGCTCAGCACGCGTGCGGCTCGTCCGAGGATGTGAAATACTGAGCGCTGAAGGTGTTAAGTGAAATGTTGCTCATGAGGGAGTCGTCCGGAGCCGAGCTGCTCTCGGGCCGCACGAGGTAAAGAGATACAGAGAGAGAGAGAGAGAGAGATGAGTGCTTTATCCAGCTGATGTAACATGAAGGCAGAGAGCTGCAGCAGAACGGAGCTGTTATGGATTTCTAATAATGATGAATACGGTTCTATAGAAACAGAAGCAGGGGATGCATTTGGATACGAGGAGGAGCAATTTGGCAGTTTGAAGAGGTTAACACACACACACACGCACACACGCACACACTTATGTTTGCACACATACAGGAGAACACATGTAGATGAAACCTGCACTAATACACACGTACATGTAGTGACACTGAAGTAAATACATATGTTGTGTTACATAAATGCTTGTGTTAATTGATGTATCGTGATGTGTTGGGAGCTCAGACAGAGATCAGAGAGGTAAATACTAGTTTTTACTAGTTTTTCAAAGTTACAAGCTCAAGTTTGCAGTTTGAGATTTTTCCATGAAATTCTTGTGCAACTTTCAATCATATTTCTGAAATTTCCTGCAAAATAAAACGTGGATCGACGCCTTTACGTCAGCGTCAACCTCTTTGTGCTCGAAGAACGCGTTCAAGACGATGTGACGAGATTACGGAACGAACCGAGCAGCAGTAACACTGATAAAACGTCTCTGTAATGAATGAATTCGTCTCCTCTTATCCACGTTGGACCCTGCGGTGTTTTTATCACATAAAAACCTGTTTCTGGTGGAGCGGAGGTCTGAAACTGTGACTGGCAGCTTCGTCTACAGTACGACATCCGAGAAACATTTTTTGTCTTTTTTTCAAATTTGTGATGTTTTCCCTGCTTTTTCACGTGTACACTGTAAATGTGAAAATGCTGTAATCATTCCTCCTGTTCATACTGACCATTAGAAGATCCCTTCATAATGACCTTACAATGGAAGTGATCACAGTCCTCCTTCTGTGCAAAAAAATGTATTTAAAAGTTTATCTGAAGCTAATATGAAGCTTCAGCGTCCAAATGAGTCAAATCAAGTAGATATCTTTCAACGTTACAGTCTTTTTAGTGCCAAAGTTCCTCTTTTTGTTACTATACTTCCACCTGCAGCTCAACAGGGAAACACTGTCCGAGGAAACACAAAGAGGGAATTTGATGCTAAAAAGACTGTAAATGTGTCAGATATCCACTTGATATGACTAACTCAGACTGATGAAGCTGAATAGAAGCTTCACACAGACTTTTTTTAAATGCATTGTTTTAAGACAAATTGTGAACTTATCCTTTAAGGGAAAGTGTGACAGTTCTTGCAGAACATCCAGGAAGTTTTTCCAGATTGAATAATCGGGAGCACAGATGTGTTTTGTTATTGTTTCCTGCAGTAGTTTAATGTGTTTAAAGGGATAAATAAAGTCGCTCTGAAAGGCCTTTGAACAGGAAGAAGAGTTTAAAATCTTACGGCTCTTTTTTTTTTTATTAATGTTGAAAATTAGCAGGAAAACAGCTTTTATACTGCTGCTGCACATGTGGTTTGAGAGGTAGGACTCTCTCATGCACACACACACACACACACACACACACACACACACACACACACACACACGTTGTAGAGGAAGAGAAGACAAATAACAGGCCAGACACTCTGACCTCGCTGCCTGGCTGGAGAGTAATTTCACTTCTACTGGAGATGGGAGAAGAATAAAGAGAGAGAGAGAAGCAGAGAGGAATATATCTGGGTGGTTTAGCTTATAAATGAACACTTCTGCTCAGTGATAAAACGATCGCGCTCTCCTGCTCTCCTGCTCTCCTGCTCTCCTGGTCTTCGGATTGTCGGTCAGACAAAAACCAGTAAAGTTGAAATACATCACCTTGAACTCTGGGAACCTGTGATGTGTATTGTTCATTGATAATCATTAGTTAGTGCCCTGTTTTCTGTTAAAGAAGGATAAATAAAGATAAATAAAGGCATGATGTTTTTACCATGCGGTCTATGGTATTTGTGACATTTATTCCATGAAACTAAAAGTGAAATATTACATATTCACTGCCTGAAATCTCCATATTTTTCAAGTCATTTGTCTTAACTTGAGTCAAATGTTTTGAAGAGAGAGAGTGAAGAAGAGGAGAAAAACAAATCTGCCAGCGTAGTAAAAAAAAAAACATTTCAACCTGTTTCCAATAGAAATCAAATTGTTTCATGAACAGTCTTCAAATGAGACCGTTTTCTTTTTTTTAACCAGGACAGATTTTATTGTTGGGACACACTCGAGTAAAAGGTCGAGAAGATCATGAATATCTGCAGCAGATAACCTGATGACGAAGCCGTCCCACTGACTCATGATAAACCCGCCTTTTAGATGATGACATGTTTGACCTCTGTGATGATGACCGTCAGCACGCTTTGATTGGAACATGTGATTCAGCATCAGAGAGGTTGTTACCGTGGTTTCATGTGTGACGCTGCTCAGAAAGCAGATGAAGAATCCTGTTTTGTCATTTTTGATGTGATGTAAATGAGTCTAAATTAAACCTGCAGGGTGTTGTTGTTGTTGTTGTTGTGGGCGGGGGAGGGGGGGGGGTGAAGTTTCACAAAGTATACCTGTAAGTCCGATGTAATATATGGAAATTATATTTTAGAACGCTTTCCTTGTGATTATGAAATATATTTTAGAGAGGAGTTATGAGCAACATATGGAGGTTTTCATTCACCGTTTTCGCAATTACATTCAAATGCAGCCTGTCTGCTCCTCCACTCTGCATGGAGAGGTGATTTATCTGTGCGCTTCTATTCATTTTGAATCAGACTGGTGACGCCGGGGCCTCCCTCAGCACTTTAACAAGCAGTACAGCAGAGAAGCCAGCAGAGACTCCAGCAGCAGCAGCAGCAGCAGCAGCAGCAGCTCCAGGAGGAACACAGGCACATGAATAATCACCCAGACGCTGCTAGATAGCTGTGCTCTCCTTGGGCCTTCCAGCAGATGCTATGCTAACAAATGGGAGCAGTCAAACCAGAGCTAATGGGAAAAAGTGTCCCGTTTTCACCCCCCCCCCCCCAAAAAAAAATGCACAGGAACGCACGCACAAAGGCTTCCACAGGGCTGCGATTAAGGCAGAAACAGAGTGAGGAGGAGATGTTCATGTGAATATGTTCAGCTTGTTTTAACATGAAATTTACTGACAGCAGTGCTGCTCCTAAGAGGACGGGGGGGCTCTTTGATTTTAATGACCCCATGACTTTTCCTCTAGTGTCACCCACAGGAGAGAGACTTGACATTTATCGTTCCGCTACCGGTAAGATGCCGAGGAGCTAAATCAGCGATATGTCGTTTGTTCTTTTCATCCCCTTTTTTGTGTATCGCAGCTTCCAGGATCTTCCTACTGCTGCATCTTTAGACTATTAGTCCTCTTTTCTTTACGAGTGTAACTGTTTAAAGACGGACTGACTAAAGACAGACTGCATGTTCGCTTTAGTCATGTGGAATTTACTGCTGAAGGCTTTTGCAGAGCATCTTAACACAACACATTTTCCTCTCGTCCCTGCGGGTTTATAAAACAGAGTCAAACTTTTTTTTTTCTTTCTCTTTTTGCTCAAACTTGCACCAACATGTGAGCAAACCTGCATGTCGGCATCCTGAACTTTGTTTTTTTGATTCTAGTAGCCGTGGAGGAGGCGGATGTGTGTTTGAACCTTTGTTCATAAATGGCCTCATCATCATGAATTGGCTGAGTCACTGTTTTTTGTTTAATTGTATTCATTCAACCGCACATTGTGTTCATGTGGTTTCTCGTTGGGAGAGGGCATTATTTAGTTTTTTTTTATAATATTTTTATTGTGATTTTTCTCAATAATACAAAGCAGAAAACAGAGACACAGGAAACAAAAACAAACAAAGTAGAAACAAAGGACAAAAAAAAGAAACAGGACATATTTAAAGAAGATAATGAATCACACTGCTGCGTCACTAGTGCAACAAGTCTGAGCACAAGCACTCAATGAGAAAGGTGGACGGCACACTGTGGTCATGTTTAGCATCATGTTGAGTAAAGTGATCCAGAAATGGCTGTCAGCTGTCTCTATGGATGCAGCTGCGTAGCATCTCTTACTCTCAGAGCTCCGATCGATCGATCGTTACTTCAATCAGCAACCATCAACGAGCACAACAACGAACTTATTTTCACACGATTCAGAAGTCCTCGAGATTCATCACATTTCAAATCTTTAGACACTTTAGATGAATCTATACAGTGTTTATACATACATGTACCTGAGACTCTAAATCCTGCAGAAACTTGCATCTATCAGAGGAATACCCCCCCCCCGGCATGTTGCTGGAGTCTGACTGGTAAATCTTGCTAGCTCTGCCTCTTTGGCAGGTTTACCAGCAACACTTTAGAGTTGATTTCAGCTTTTAAAAAAAATACATTTTTGAATCCACCGTGGCTGCCGGACACCAGAAGTCACCTCCCTCCACTTTCTGAGGTCATAAAAACACCCGCAACTCAACTATAAACTGTTACGAAATCATAGAAATGAGATAAATTACAGATATAAATTGTATACAAGGTTTTTTTTTTTTTGTGGGTCATCAAATACTGGGTTTGATTGGATTAGGCTGATTGGTAGCCTCTCCCCTCGGCGCTGAATGTGTTTTTGAATGCGTCTGCAGTGGCAAAACCCAGTTCAGTCATTACCCCCATCTCCCTTATCAGCACAAGGGGAATAAACACAAATCTAATAGAAATTCATTACACAGACCCATATCCACACACACACACACACACACACACACACACACACAGAGCCAACTAGTTTATTAGATTAATAGGCTATGAATGGCTAATACGAATTACTCCCCTCTCTTGTTAACGAGACGCGGAGCAATTTGTATAATTATGTCTGTGGAAGGGAAGAATTCCTGTGTCTAAGCATATTTTTAGACAGCCGAGCTTTCTGAAGGCTTTTGATTACGTATTTACTTTGGGGTTTTCAGCTTCGTGCTCTTTCTTTCAGAAGTCGTTTTTGAATAATTCATCGCTTTGTTCCAGAGCGGAATAATTTGTGTTGAGATTTATGAGCAATTGCTTTGGGGTGGGTTGATTTTGCTCTTTTTTTTTTTTTTTTTAAATGATCACAGGACGTGTTTTATCAGAGTCGGATGTCAGTGTTTCTCTTTCAAATGGAGTCCTGAGTCAAGACGGCGCTCTCTCAGAAAAGGACATGAGATGTTCAACAAAGAGTTTGGTGCCAAAACAAGATATCCAACATTCACACGGTGTTTGACAGCACAGAATAAAAACATGACATGCTTTTAAAATGATAATAATAGGTTACTTCATTTCATATGGACTCTTCTGTTTGAACAAGTTCAGCCTCAAATTACACTTTCAAGACTTTTTCCTTTAAAGAAGAAAAGAAAAACAAGACTAAATCAGGAATTTCCTCGAAATAAAGAAGACACAATTAGGCAGATTGTTGCACCAGTATCAGGATGATGAAACTCGCTTCAGGGAACTTTTTTTGAAACTTATTGATTTAGGACTCAATAATTATCTAAGTGATTTGTTCAGATGGAGTTTTTAGCAGCATGTTAATGGATTAATGTCAATTTTAGCACTTCTCAATGATCTCAATGATTTAAATAGCAGGCAGAAGCTATTAATGTTCAGTCATGTTCACTTTATACCAACGAGGACTTCTAGTGTTGTTCCAGAAGACCTTGAAGATTGAGTGTATTTCAATGAAAATCATGTTTCACTGATCGTGTATCAAATATTTTTACGTCTTGACAATTTTGAAAATGTTTCACCTTTTTAACGACACTGAAATTTCCTCAAGAAATAGTTCAATATTTAAATAATAATGAGTTGAGTTAGCGTAGCTTAGCATAATGACTGGAGAGGGAAACAGCTAACCTGGCCTGTACAGATTTAAAAAAAATACACTTACCAACACCTGTAAAGCTCATTAATTTACACATATCTTGTTTGTTTAATCCATACATGCTGGAACAATATCTTGGACACAGTGACTTCTTACTGTCTTGTAATGACAGTGAGGTGGCATCGTGTCTGTACAGAGACGTATAGTTCTGGGCGGATAGATGCACTGTAAAGAAACAGTTTCTGCATGCAACTCTCCTTAAAACCACAAATGTCACTCTTACATTTCTGTTTGTGTACAAATTTTAAAAGAAATGAGTGTTAATTATTATTTATAATTATTAGTGGTGTTGTGGTTTTTATACTTTCGACAAAGCCAGGCTGTTTCCCCTCTGCTTTCAGTCTTTATGCTAAGCTAAGCTAAGCTAAGCTAAGCTAATCTCCTTCCGGCTCCATAATTAACGCACAGACATGAGAGTGGTTTTCATCGAACCCTCGGAAAGACAGCAAATGACGGAGTATTCCTTCAGTATGATGCAGTTGCTGTTGAGGCAGGGTGTGTTTGGGGTGCGACATAACAAAACTGAGTATAAGTTAAAGAGCTAAAGGCTGTTTGATTTGATAGAATTAAGTTAAGTAGTAAGTTAAAAATGTCAGTGTCATGGTGTCTTTAGACTAGTTACCAAACTAAAAAAAGTAGTTGTGTGCTGTTTTCTTATTTCCCAAAAAGTTGATATTTTGGCTATTAAATGTATATCTCACTGTCAAGCTGTCAAGCTAACAGCGACAGCTATAACAGACCCTCTTATAGTACAATGCCTCTTTACTTTGCTGCAGTGGTGTCACACTTCATTTAGAGTACACTTGATTTTTGTCTTTTTAAGATAAATTCTTATTTATTTTTAAAAATGCACAAGAAAGATAATAAAAGACAGAGACAAGAACAATTTCAAACATGTTCTTTCTTTCTTTCCTTTTGTTTTGTTTTTAGGTTCCCGGGAACTTTCTGGAACCGGGATTAGTCGACCTCCACCAAATCAGCCCGGTCCCAGCATGCCCAGTGGCGCCGGCTCCGGACGACTCCTGGGAATGGGATGAAACAGATATGACAATCACAGAACCAGAACCACAAGAAGTACCAGAACCCGATTTTATGCAAAACCTCCCCGCACAACCGAATCTGCCTTCGGACAGCGTTCTGTCCAACGGGAATCAACCCAACAGGATCCAGACAGATGTCCAAGCCAATCAGAGTCCTGAGGTCGTGGCTTCATCTGAGCCCAGCGTGAGCTCCCAAACTCTTCCCCCCAACAACAATAACGTCTACCAGGTGTACAGCCTCCATAACGTTGAATTATACAAACAGCCTCAGTTTCCTTACACTTCCTCCACGATGCAGAAAACCAAAGCAGGAAAAAGACAACAGCATCTGCTGCTGAAGAGCCTGAGTAAAGACTCCTCGTTCTCCTCCTTGGAATCCCTCCCTGACGTCATCGGGGATATGATGCCAAACGGCCGAGGAGGAGGAGGAGAGTGGTTTGTGGGATACAAGGATGGGGAAAACGAGAGGGAGGGGGGCAGGGGAAGCGGCCAGTCGGCGAACAGTCGACGTTCAGAGAGCGAGAGCGGGATCGTCAGCGATACGGGAGACACCGAGACGATAACCAACAACTCTGAAATCCAAGAACAGGAGGAGGATGAGGAGGAGTCCACCGTAGTCCATGTTACTCTGCACAAAGACAATTACAACCAAAGAAGGAGGAGGGATGAAATCAGAGGTGAAAGCAGAAGAAACAGAGAAGAGGAGAAGAAGAGGAGGCACAGGAAGGGAGGAGGGGAGGCGGTTGAGATCCTGATCAACGGGCGTGGGATCCTGACCCCCGCCGACTCCGACTCTGACTTTGAGGTGGGAGGCCTCAGTGTAGACTCATCCAAGCCTTTCCCGTCCCGCTGTCCTGTCACAGAGTTCAAAGCTGACCAGTATAACGGTTTGGAGACTCCTCCCGTGCTCAGCCGCCGGGCGTCCAGTCCGTTATTATCTCAGGGCTCCTCTCTAGAGTCCCTGCTGGCTCTGGGTGTGGAGTTATTCCCCTCCAAAGACCTGCTCCATCGCAGCGCCTCTATGGAGAGCTGCCTGGTCCCCAGTCGCAGCGCTGAAAGGGAGACCACCGGCAGCCTGGCCAGCCTCGGGGAGCTGGACCTGGGGCAGAGCAGAGACGAGGATGGTGGTGAACCAGCAAAGGAGAAAAACAACGAAAGTGCACCAGGAGAACCTTCCTCTGGGGAGCTGAGTCGAAGAACTCTTGATCTCCTGAAACGCTTAGAGAACATTCAGAGTCCCTTGGCGGGGAAGATGACCCGCAGTGTTTCCGATATGACTCTTCGGAGCAGCTCTCCGCAGCAGAGCCGACTCCCTGCCTCCCCCTCCCTCGGCGGCCGACACCCTCCCCTCTCCGGGATTTCAGGCTCCTCACGGAAAGGTCCACCGTCCCTGATCAATGAGAGTTCAGCGACGGCATCGTTAACGGAGCTGAGCAGCGCCGAAGACTCGTCTCTGGGGTCTGAAGATTTCGCCGGGCTCAAAAAACACCGCCACCTTCTTCTGGATCCCACCATGGCGGCGAACGCCAACTCAAGTTCCCATCATAGGAAACGTTGCCACGGCAACAGCCGAGGACAGGGGATAGATGAAGCGGATGGGGCGAGCCTGAGCATGGTGGTCAACGTGTCTTGTACGTCGGCGTGCACGGATGAGGACGAGGACGACAGCGACCTCCTGTCTTCCTCCACGCTCACTCTGACCGAGGAGGAGCTCGGTGTACGGGACGGAGAGGACGAGGAGGAGGAGAGGCTGAGCGGCACCTCCTCTGGTAACGAAGACGACGAGGATGATGATGAAGAGGAGATGGAGGGGTCTTACGTGCTGGGCCTGGAGTACATGAAGAGGGAGCTGCAGAGTTGGATACGACCTCGCACCTCCTCTTCCTCCGCCTCTAAAACAGAGGCAGGCCTCCGGGACGAGCTGCAGTGTGGGACCAACCTGTCCTCCACCTTCACCTCCTCCTCCTCCTCCTCCTCCTCCTCCTCTCAGAACAAGGAGCAGCGCTGCTTCCTAAACCGCTCGGCTGCAAAATTAATGGAAGCTAACACCAACAGCAGCAACAATAAAACAAAAAGGGATAAGAAAGAACAAGAGGAAGAGAACAGGATCAACGCCACGAGAAGCTACATCAGCCAGTTTGTGGACGACGTAGAAAACGGAAACGTGGACCAAAGCTGTTTAAAAGGGAAAGACGAAGACGATGAACTCCTCCGCGAGGAGTCCAGCGTGTTCACAAAGAAAGGAGAGTCACACAGGGAGTCGTACATGTTTGCCAAAACTGGAGAGTTAGTTCGGGACGTCAGCGACTTCATAGCGAAAACAGAATCGAGCTCGACGAAGCAGCTTTCTCCGTCCCCGTCCTGCGAGCTCCTCCCCATCCGTGCCTCCTCTTTGGTCGGACAGCTGAGGGGGGAGTTACCCTGCCACAGCTCCTCCGTCCCCTCACCTCCGTCCCTCTCGCCGGTCGAGGACTGCAGGTCCCGCAGTAACGGGGGACGGAAGGCCATCAACATTCAGGAGAAGTTCAAGTTCTCTTCCTTTGTGACGGAGGAAAGCAGGAGGGAGGTCAGAGACAAAGAATCATCGCTGCCTCCCAAAAAACGGCACAGTTCTCTCTCCTCCTCCTCCTGCTGCAACCACCTCCCCTCCTCTTCCTCCCTCCTCCGTCCACACAGTGTAGACGAGGGCAAGAAAGAGAACGTGCACAACTTCGTGATGGAGATAATTGACATGACCTCACTGGCACTGAAGAGCAAAGACGTCCAGGCTGAAGAACCGAACCAGAGCGAGATCAGCGGGTCCAACTCAGACCAGAGTCCTGCATCACTAACACAGATCAGAGACAAGGTACAGTATATATACTGGAAAACACATAATATTACAAAAACATAATTGAAAAGAAGTTAAAATAACAGTTGCGGATGTTGGTGGAGTGTTTGAAGTCCTGTTTGACCTCCTACTCTCTGTACATTTTGATGACAAAATTTATCCAAGTGACAAATTTATCCTGAGTTTGAGTAATTCAATAAATCGCATCACAGACCATAACTTTTAGGATGTAATGACTAATTTCTTCAGTATCTTTTTCAAGTGAAGTCATCTAAAAGCTAATCAGTTTTCATTTTATTTCTGAAAGGGAAAAACTAAATCAGGCTGAACGCTTTGCTCCTCTTGTAAAAGTGTAAAATATGAATACACACAGATATTTTTTTTTTTAAAAATATGCAAATCAAAGCTTGATGGTTTTCTGGATGGTTTGGTTTTACGTCATAAAAACGCAGAACACAAAAAAAACACAGATGAACAAAACAAAGAAAGTTTTTAGCTTATGACCCTTAAAAATGAAGCAACACATACTGGTGACCTCACATCACAGCTTATAATGTGTGTGTGTATATATATAAATACATTTTCCTCATCTACATGTCTACATGTGTAAATAACATGAAGCATAAATGATGTTACACATAAACTTGAATTATTCCTCTTTTTTTTGTCTTTTTATTTTATTTTCACAATAAACAAAACCAGGAAACACACACGACTAAAAGTGATTAAAAACCTTTAAAGGCAGCAAAATAAATGTACTGCTTATTTTGCTTGTTACTCTTTAAACCAACCTCTTCAAACTCTCTCTTTCCTCTTCCCGCAGGTCCTCGAACACTCCCACCGGCCTCTCCACCTCCGTAAGGGAGACTTCTACTCCTACCTGTCTCTCTCCTCCCACGACAGCGACTGCGGCGAGGTCAGCCAGTGCTCCGAGGACAAGAGCTCCACTCCTGCGCCCTACAACATCCCGTCTTACTCCACGCCGACACAAGGCCTCCACAGCCCGAGCCCCGAGCTGTTTACAAGCCCCAAACAGCAGCAGATACCGACCTCAGACGCAGCTGAGTCTTCCAAACGCTCCCCTACCGGCCTCGACTCCAAGAACGACTTCTGCGCTCTTGATTTGAAGTCTGCTGATAGCCAGACTAATGGTAACGAGGACCCCGATAACCCCTCTCTATCGGTGCCCCCCAGCCCAGACATCAGAGATGAGGAGACCCTGTTTGCAGCCTGTACTGAGGAGGTGTACCTGGGCCCGCCTCTCTGCTACAGCATGGTGCTCAACAAGAAACCACGGAGGGTCTCGCTGAAGGAGAGTTCGGGGTATTTGTCCTCCCTGGGCTCTGGCTATGAACTGAAGGACAGTCTAGCTCAATTGCCTTGCTCCAAATCTACTGATAGTCTTCAATATTTGTCTCAAAAGGGGCCCAGTTCTGAACCAGCTGACAGTCTGAGCTACCTGTCTCCCTCAAAGGAGTCTTTACTGGATAGAAACCTGCATTTCCAGGTGACAACAGACACAACACAGAGCTCCTCCTCCTCCTCTCCTCTCCTAGAGCCTTGTTACAGCTCATTTTCCACCTCCTCGCCCTCAAAGAGCGCCTCCCCCTCTCTCCGGGGGCCCGGCTCCGAACCAAGAGACGACAACCCTTCCTCTCCTCCTCCCTTGTCCTCAGGCGCTGAGGAAGAGAAGCGAGGTGAGGACCCGTACCTCCTCTGTGATGTCGCTGGAGGAGAAGTCGCGGCCGCTGCGAGTGTCAGCGCGCCGCAGGAGGAGAGGAGTCGTAATGAGGGGCCTCCTTATCTTAATCCCCGGGCGCGTGTCGCCCCGATAGACTCCTCCGCAGCCGAATGTTTGGCAGATACTAAAACGCTTGAATCCAATATGGGCGCCGTAATGACCAAGATAAGTGTCTGCAGCTCCGCTACAAATCCCTCAAAAGAGCCAGCCGCCACCGCCACGCGTATTAATCCCAAAATTAACTGCTCGGCGATGAGAGAGGCAGATAGGGAGGAGGGGGAGAGGCGAGGAGAGGTGGATACTCGGCGGGTGAAGCAGGAGGAGAAGGGGAGGAGAGGGCGGAGCGGCTCGCAGCAGGAAGCAAAGACAGCACGGGCGAAGCAGGTTAGTGTTCCACGTATTGGCCTGATCCGCTATCTCAGGACATTATACAGGGCCTTGATACTGCACTTCACCTCTCTACTCCAGGTATTAGTCCGAGTCGAGCCCCTCAGTGGCTATGAATGTAATGAGGCCGGTGTGCGTTTCTCTCATTTCCATTTCTGAGGCCAGACGGACGTGAGAGGCGCTGATATGCGTAACCTACCCTCTCCTCCTCCTCCTCCTCCTCCTGCTCCTCCCCCTCCTCACCCTCTCTTCTCCTCCTCTCTACTTCACACACAACCTTCCCTCCTTTTTTCAGCCTTATTTCCTTTCTTTCCTCTTCATCTCTTTCTTTACTCGTGTTATTTTACTCCTTTCTATTCATTTTTTTCTTATCACTTCCTCTTGCTCCCAACTTCTTCCTCTCCTCCTCACCCCTCTTCACCTCCTCATCTCCCACCCCCACCCTATCCTCCTTTCCTCCAGCGAGTATCTTTCCTCTCTAACTCTCCTCCTTCTTTTCTTTTTCCTGCTCTCTTCACTTTTCTTTTTCTAACTTCCCCCCCTTTCTCTTCTCACGCCTCTCTTCCTCTCCCCCCCCCCCCTCCCTCCAGCCTCTCCTCCTCCTCCTCCTCCTCCTCCTCCTCCCTCCTCCCTCTCTCCTCCCTCAGGTGTTAATGGAAGGGGGGGATTTGCAGACTTCTCAGTTTTTTAGTCAAAAGGTTAAGGTCCACAGAACAACATCAGCATAATTACTATCAGTCAGATTTCATTAGGATTCATCAGCTAAGAGCTTTCCCTTCCCGCAGTGATCGTTCAATTCATTTCATCGCTGAATTAGCGTGTTTGTGCTCTTTTTAAGTTTTCTATTTCTTTATGCAAATGAAGTCTGGCTTTTTTTTTCTTTCTTTTTTTTAGCGTCTCTGCAACCTTGCTACCTCCTCTGTTTATCAACTTTTAGTCTCTTAAAGAGGAACATGGCTCAGCTGAAGAGGTTGTTTCATTTCTGATCTAGTGCAGTGCATATTAATGTGGGTTACATGTCCTTTTACGCTATTAAATAAGACTTTTACTGCACCGTAGCCCAAAATCACATTAATGTATCTGCAGATGGTTGATCAAAATGATATACTGATCACAATAATTACTGGGTCAGTCTCTGAGATTCCTGGCTTCCCAAACTATCCACTAATAGAAGGTTCAAAGGGTTTCCATAAACAATGACTATACCGACAAGATTAAAAGCCTCTACAGTGACACCTACACACTGCATTACTGTACATCCCATAGCAATAAAAACAGCTGTACACAAGTGTTGAAGGGCAGAATTAATCATTTTCATAACATTTATAACAGTGAGATTCTTCAGTTCATTTCAATGGAAGAGCTAAAATCATTGTGTAGATTTAAAGTTTGGAGATCTTTGACAGACCAGTGGGTGAACTGGAAACCATTGTCAGGGCTGATATTTGAGGGAATGGACTGCAGTGTTGCCAGACTGGACGGTTTTCTGTTCCATGTAACCCAAATTTAATTGATACTGTTGAATATTGTTAATGCATTGTTCTAATCTTTACACAAACGACTCTGTAATCAAACAACCATCGTGATGATGTGAACACTCACAAGTCGTTAACATTGTTTTATTGTTTTATTAGGATCCCTGTTAGCTGCCAATTTAATGACCGCTAGTCTTCCTCGCAGGGGAACCTTTCTCATCTCTACCATCCGTCCAATATGAGCATTAACTTGACATGCAACGACTGATCAGGACTATCTGATGACTGTCATTTCAGTTTATTACAACTAAATTGAAACTTTTTTTTTCATATCCCAATTATTATTCTGTCCACGTTCTGTGATACCTGTAACAGCTGTTCATATGAGTGAAAACATTTAATGTAACATTATCTAGAAAATGTGTAATCTCTATTATAAATGTTTCATTGTTGTAACAGTGGTTTTGAGTTTGCATAATTAAACTCATAAAACAGACCAGAGAAGACAGGATCCATATATAAACCCTTCCCTCAGTGGAAATTAAAAATTGGGCTACTTTTAGGATGATTTGGTGAATTTTGTTTGGGCTACTTGTCGGTCGGATCTGGCAACACCGATGGACAAACCCCGAGACTCCGAAGATTAGCGGTGTTACACCATGCAATTTAATATAATCCAACCATACTTGAGTATAAACTGCTCTACAAAAGAGATATCAGTCATTAGACAGGACCGAATGGTACCAATACATTAAGCTAACCGTCATGTCTGGTTTGTAACAGACATTGATAGCTTTTTAACCAATACTTACTAGTAGCAAACCAGCTAGCTTAGGGAGCTGTTGTGCCTGACCAGCGCTGCTTCATGTTAGACCTACTGGCTAGTTAGCATGTCAGCGGTTAGCTTTCCACAGTAGCTCGCTAATTAGCTCCGACAGTAGTCACTATGTCCCCAAGCTAACAGCATCACCTTTTTAGCGACAATGTGTTTATAGCAAACGTTAGCATGCTAACATACAAAACTAAGATGATAAACATGGTGTTACCTGTTAAATATCAGAGCACTAATACATACGCTACATGATGCCAGGAATATTTATCATTAAACAAAAAGGACTAGTTTGCATTTCTGAGATTTGATTTTTGTTTTTGAGATTTTACTTTTGTATTTTTGATAATTAATTTTTGGAATTTTAGGATTTTTGTATATTTAAACTGTGTTAAGAACTTTTTTTGTACTTGTGAAATTTCATTTTAATAATGTGCATATATATATATATATATATATATATATATATATATATATATATATATATATATACACACACATACATACATACATACATACATACATATATATTACAACAGGATTAAGAGATTTCAAGAGGGTCATCAATCTCAATCCTCACTTGACCGATGACGATGTCAACTCTTTACACCATAATCACAAACTTGCAGCTTTCAGTCTGTCTCAGTGCACAATAGTTTCCTCATTACCTCGTGAATTCACTAAAGGGGCATCAAACAAAGACCAAAAGAAAAGGCGAGGATGGGGGTAGATGTGCTTCTACATGAGTGCAGCCACGACGGCATGTATGTGTGCATGTAACCATGACCACATTTGCATATGTGTGTGTCTGTGTTTATGTGTGTGTGTGTTTATGTGTGAATCCCTAGCATTGGTAGATGTATGGGGAAGGATAATAGCTTCACAAGTCTTTACAAAGCGATTAGTTGTGAACCAATTAAGAGACTGGGCTGGTGGTGGGGGGATTGTTTTCAGCCTGATGCTCGTTGTTTTAATTTGCAACTTTTCATCAGTTTGGGCTCAAAGAAAGAACAAGCCGATTAGAAAACAAAGACAAACAACGTTTCAGCCCGATAATGCCATTTTGATTTATTCTTCTCTCTCCTCTCTTGTTTGTCTCTCTCCTTTACTCGCTCTCTCTCCATCCATCGCCACCTCTCTCTTTCTCTCTCTAACTGTTGGTAAGAGAAGAATAAAGTGGAACATTGTTTTCTTGTTCTCTGCTGTATCATGTATTTACCTTCATGTAACTAAATACTTTCTCTTTTCTCTTCCTCTCTCTCGTTTTTTTATCTATCTTTCTTTGCTCTCTACATCCTTTCATTTCTGTTTCTTCCTCTTCTTCTCTTCTCTCTCTTTCTTTCACTACATCTTTCTGTCTTTCCTTTATCTCTCTCTCTCTATCAGGTCGGTTCTCAGTCAGCCGCCAATCACGCCACCAGGGCTGCACAGGGGCGGAGCCAAGCCTCATCGAGACTGCCCACCTCGAGGACGGTGCCAGTCAGAGTAGGTTAACACACACACACACACGCTGCATTTTCAGCATCAATTCTGCATTTTCATCTTGCTCATTAAAAAAAACAGTAAAAATACTTAAAATTTAAAAAAAAACGCAAAATTACAAAAAAGTTTTTACGCTTGGGGGAGGTGGAAAAGTTGGCGTATCGATGAAAGGTAACTATGGAAACCAATTAAGCGATGACGAACAGAACTCACGTGACTTAAATGTCACGCAAGCTTCCGCTCCACTGGAGAGATGAATAATAGCGGCAGATGAAAACTTGAGGCATGTGTGGACTGACGAGGAGACGTTCCTGGAGTTAATACAAGAAACAAATATAAATGTCATATTAGATGGGAAACAGCAACACCTGCGCCCTCTTCTTCTTCTGCAGTGATATAATGTCACCTGACTGGAAGATTAGTGCCACGTACTGCTTTTTATAGATGAACCAACACTATAATACAATAGTGGATGGAAACACGCATAAATTCACATTTTCTTTTGCAGATTTTCTGAAAATTCGGTTAAAATTTGCGATACATTTGGATGGAAACCCGACTACTGACACAATGCGTGTGTGTGTGTGTGTGTGTGTGTGTGTGTGTGTATGTGTGAAGTGGCGGCCCTATGGGTGCCTCCAGGGCTAAGCAAACCTACTGCCCCTATACTCCAGACACTCACACACACACACACACACACTCACACACACAAAAACACACACTCCTACACACATACACCCCTCAGGGCAGGGCATGAGAGTCCAGGTAGAAGCTCTGACAGCCCAACAGCTGCAGGTTAGACAGACATGCTGTTCACACACACACACACACACACACATTCACACACACACACACACACACACACACACAGATTACACCAGAGGACAAACCTGCATACACACTCACATGCAAAGAAATACACACGTGAGACTGTGAAATCAAGCATAGTGTACACACACACACACACACACACACACACACAACGCATGTAAACCCACGACAAAGGACACGCACACATGCACACATCATATCAGTGATGCGTACAGCTGGTCCTGACCCCCATGGCGTGCCCCAGTCTAGCCCACCTGTTCACACACATGCATACACACACACACACACACACTCACACTCACACACACACTCACACACACACATACAGTACACACAGACACAGGTGCAATTAAAGCAATCGTGAATGCGGCTCATGATGTGCTCTGTGACCCAGACAGCAGAAGGTCTGCAGCAAAACACACAGGAGAGAGAGAACGAGAGAGAGAGAGAGTGTGTGTGTGTGTGTGTGTGTGTGTGTGTGTGTGTGTGTGTGTTCAGCTTTCATCACATACTCATGTTTTGAAAGTTTCATAGAAAAGCAGAACAGAAAACGATGCTGAATATCTGATACACACAAGAGGAAACGGTGAGCGTAGTGGAGGCAGCTAGTTGAATATGTAACTGGATGTATACAAAACTTGAATAAATAAGATGAAATTCAATGCAAGGATCAGAACAGTATAGAATTAGCATAATGAAAGAATAGAATTTATACATGAGCTGAGTTGAATATCTTAACATTAAACCAAGATATCATACACAAGAAGACAGCTCAGTCATTTAAAGGGGACTTATTATGCTTTTTGTGATTTTCTGTTATTTATATCCTGTTATGATGTTAAACATAAAACTTGAGGTTAACGTATGTACAAACGCTCCCTGCCAGTCAAAAGTCAGGGCTTCGACTTGCTCTGAATGCTTCTTTTGTGGCATTGTTCTCTCCCTCGCTAACGAGCTGATGTCAGATTGTCACGCGTGCCTGTAAACAGCCGTCCATTCTGTAGCTTTGGTTGCTAAGGTTTTTACATGTATGGAAAAACCTGCATTGTTCTCTTGCATATCGATGAAGAGAAAAACCTCCTATCTGAAAAATGCACTTTTTTGAGAAAACTAAAAAAAACACTGTTTTTGGACTATATTACTATATTATCTGTTAACAATACCATAATAACCATACAAACATACCGTAAAAAATACTACATAATATAGTATTATACTCCAAAAACTGTGTATTATGTATTGGGTATCCATTTATTTATTTAAACAAGTTTTCTCCAAAAAGTGCATTTTTCAGACAGGAGGTTTTGCTGTTAGGATTCCAGCTCCAACATGTCCGGGTGTATTTGACATGTTGACATTTTGATTAAAGAAAGAGAAAAAGAAGTGAAATCTTATGACTATAGTTTGTTTCACGGTTTGTTTACGAAGCCTCCTGAGCAGCCAGAATGTGGCTGTGACAAAGCTTCCTGAAGCTGACCAATCAGAACAGAGTGGGCTCATCAGGAGGCGGGGCCTAAAAGAGACAGGAGCTAAAACAGCCTGTTTCAGACAGAGGCTGAACTGAGGGGCTGCATAAAGGACCAGTAGAAGATAAATAAGGATTTAATTGTGAATAATACAAAGCTACACTAGTGGAGTCCCAGAATAAAAATACAGAGCTGGAAATGAGCACAGTTTAAAGAATAGAATCAAACTGCAAATATTTGTTTAGCAGAAACACTAAACGAGCAGAATTAATTCACAGAACATTCATAATTTAATTAGTACACAATAAAATGTTTATGAGCAACATCAGTCTCAGAGGATGAAAATAAAATTATGCAGAAAGGGCACAGATTAGAGCAAAAATGTTACGTCTTTAAAAACATGTCACAAATATACAGTTTTTAAAACAGCTGGTCACTGTAGTTTTTCACAAATAAAAAAGGTGGAAATGGTGCATTTGTTGGGGAATATTTTCAGCGGTGGATGAATCCACATTTAGAGCTCTAGTGAGTATTCCTGGCAGCAGTGTGTGTGTTGGTGGTGATGTAAGAACATGACACCCAGTGCAGCGGTGCGGCTCATTGACATGTTTTTAATAGTTTTTGGACAATAACGGAGGAATAAGATATATCAGGCTTTAGATATTATTAACATGGGATTAACAGTCTTTCTCTCTCGATTCATCCATCCAGAGACTACCTACACTGGGAGCAGGAACCTCCAGGATCCAGCTGTAAGGGAGCTCTCTCCATCTCCTCCCCAGCTGAGCTGATCTCTCTCCTGGGCTTCATCTCTCCGGCCGTCCCCTCTCTGCTCTGCTCCTGGAGCCTTCTCATACCTCTGATCTCTCATTTCTCACTGCTGTAACTGAACGGATCTTCAAAAGACTGGACAGAAAACTCAACCTGTGCGGTTTCAGGTTGACCTTCAAACCGATTCAGACTAATTCTTAATTGAGGATAATACACGTTGTGGTCATATCCACCATTTTAACAGTAATAATGAGTTAAAATTCAGGGTTAAACTTGTGTTCAGAAGCAGCCTTTAGGGTTTGCCTGAGCATATTTTTGAGTCAGACTGAGGACAGTATATAGCATTTACAGAAAAGTACAGCTCGAGTGTGGTTAAGAAGGCGGTTTTTAGAGTTGTGAGGAACCTAATTTAGTGAAATTACATCCAACAAACATTTAAATGTGATTATCGAGCCACATTTCTGAAGTGAAAATCAAATCTTTAATGTTCCGACTAAGAAGTTACATGTCATATTTATTACATAAGATAAAAGCCCTCCAAACAATACAAAACAGCTTTTTTTATTCTAAATGGCAAAACCCAGAACCAGCTTCATCTTTTTGTTCATTTTATTTTTATGTATTTTTTTTAAGCATGCTGTGGATTGTCATGATCGAGTTCTGCAACACAGAGTGCAGATAAAGAGGCGAATATTTAAAACACTTTACTGATGCCACTTGAACTGCACCAATGAAGTAAGCATCTGACATTTCAAGGAGGAAGAATAAAGCACCAAGAGATGGTGTTGAACTGACCTGGGATCAGCTAGATTTGACTGGTTTACACTCAGATGGACCCTGTCTTCCTTACTGTATTTCCTCGTTGATGCTACTTCCTGTTGTTTTGCTTAAAGATATGTTAGACTGGTCTGCAGAGCTAGTCTTGCTTGTAATTCATCTAATGTGAGTGGACAAAAATGAAAAATAACGAGGTTTTAAGCTCTAAATAGATGGCCAACATACTCCCAAGCCATCTCAAATCTAGGAGGTGAGTTTCCATAGTAACCATCAATGCCACCTGCATGTAACCACTAAATCATCGTCTAAAGAGCTGATTTATTTGGCAATTCTAATAATTCCATCTATAAAGAATAGCCACCAAAGAAATAACAACTCCTAGCTGCTCTTAGCAACAAAACAAAAAGATTCCTACCAAACAGAAACAGTGAAACAAAAGTGGCAAATCTGTCTGATTATCAGGCTAAGCTGCTTGTTTTTACATGTTTTAAACCACTTTTAAAAGTATTTTTGCAGCCCTGTCTGCTGAGTGGTTGCAGTGGTCGTTTTTTTTAAAGCTGCGTCAAGCGATTTTTGACCAGTAGGGGGCAGAAAGACTCCCCAAAAAAGCTGACTGAAATAAACCCTGATATGTCATTGGCTAATCAAGTTATTCTGGCTAACATTTTTGCGAACACATCCAGCATCTCACTGGACTCATGTTTCTGTCTACCTGATGACTATAAATCCAATATTCACTCTCTTTTCACTCTGGTTTGGTCTCATTGTCATATTTAAACCAACAGCGAGTCAGACTTCAGGTAAACATCAAAGAAACCTTTCAGCTTTTGTCTTTCTTCATCCCTCACAATCTTCTTCCTGTGTTCCTCTGGAGCTACCTCAGTATTGTTCTGCCACCACTTGAACACACACACATACACATATCTTTAGCCAGTCTGCATGACATATTGCTATCTCAGTTATTTCATGCTGCGGTTGTGTACATCCTGTTATAATACACACTGTTAAAACTGTATGCTGCGGTGTTGTAGCACATGTAGCATGTTACTTCCTAAAAAATAAGACTTGGTCTATTTGTCTGTCTGTAGATGATGCCAGTATTCATAATGTTATGCTGTGACTTGGTCAAACTCAGTAGATCTGCTCACAGTCGTAGGTGTGATAGAAACTTGTCATCCTGTGGTATCGTCACCACACTGCAAGCTTGTGAATTACAGGTCTTGAATAACTCAGTAGGTAAACTGTTATATCGGCATCACACAACCACAGAGTGTGTGTGATTTATTAGACAGAAAGCAGAACAAATGTTTTCCACTTTTGAGCTTTCAAGGCGTTCTGGCTTTAAAGCAGCCATAAAAAGCTCTTGCCTGTGTTTTCAGATACAGTTATCTTTAGGTATCTGAAATAGTCAAATCTGTTAAAGTTGAACTATAGTTGTCATTATAGGAACTGAAACTCTGCCTTTTTAAAGCTATCACTAAGAAATGTTTAAAAGGTGGCAAGAACTTAACAAATAGGAAGAAATAAAGTCATTAACAGATACCAAACCACTGGAGACATCTGTTTGTGATTTAAACAAAGGGACACAACCAGTACTGTAAAGTATTATCATTGATAGGTGATACAAAAGATTGGAGGAAATCGATAAGTATGAAAGCTACAAATCTTCAAACATGTTTTGACTTTGTTGTGAACAAATACAAATCAAAAAATCTAACTTTAACGGACAGAAAGAAGTGAAATAACTCATATTAAACTGTACGTATAGAAGCTAAAAATAGGTTTTGGCTTCAAAGTGTAGAAAATTACAACCAAATATCAAACAATCGCTGCTAGACTTTGACTTTGTCATGCAGTTGATTTGGAGTTGTGTCTAACTGTGGGACCTAAAATGCTAAACCTTGAGACCGTCCTCACAAGAACAACAACAGCATAGAGCGTTTGTTGAGATGCTTGAAACTACCTATATTTACCTGACAGGTGCTCCTTGTCTGTCAGGAGCAAATAAGGGACAGAAAAGAAGACACTGATAAATGAGTTAGCCTGCTGACAATGGAGTCAGTCAGATCACAAAACTTTCACATTTTTCATTTTTTAAGGCACTGAAAAAGGATTTATTTTGCTGTTCAGTTTGGTTAGGACTTTGGAGGACTTTGGTTACTCTTTCATTGCATCATTTAAGTGTTGTTGAAGTATTTTACTTTTGCGCCTTTTTTGACATAATTCGGACAAGTGAAAAAATATCCCTGATGATGTAGTAAAGACCGGTTACTTGGTGTAACACTCAGTATTACACTAACAGATCGATTGATTTGGTAGAATGGAGTGTCCATTGCTTTTTTAAAGTATACAGACAAAACATGGAACATGAGGTAATCAACAAGACATATTAATCATAAGCTGAGAGACGACTACAACTCTACTCTCTGGCTTTTTGGAGATTCGACTCCTTTGTCACCGATGCTCGATCTTGACTTTGACCATGGCTGGTTTGTAGTTTTGTCTACTCTTGCATCTACAGGCTGTGTCCCATTTTTCAGAGTCCTTTGAAGGCAGGACAACAATCCTTCTCAAAGGCCCCTTCAAATGTAGTTTGGAAGTGCAGCCTGATCTCGTCCAAATTTGGGCACTCATGGTCAGCACAGTTGGTATTTACCACTTTTTCAACAATTCAAGTGCTACCTATTGGTGGTAAACTCAAGATTTTCCAAATTCTACACTGACGAGGATTCCTGAATGTACCATTGGTTTTCTCTAAAAGGAGGAAGTGGTGATGACGTTGTGGTGAGCCCTTTGTAGACCATCACATTTGGAGAAGGACTGGTTCAGCCTGCTAGACCTTTCAGAGGCTGTCTGATTTTGACTATGGAAAACACAAGTGTTGTTCCCTCTGCATCCCTGAGCATCAAAAGACTATCTGCAAGCATTCATGGTCAGTCTAGTCGGTACAGTTGGTATTTAACACTTTGTCAACTGTTCAAGTGCAACCTCTTTGTGGTAAACTCTACATTTTCAACCGTTATACGCTGAAAATGACTCCCTGAATGTACTCGTTCATTAGAGGGAGGAAGTGGTAATGATGCTTTGGTAAATCTTCAGTAGACTCTCTCATTTGAGGAGGGCAGGTTCAAGCTGCTGGTTTTCTGCTAGCCTTTTCCAGAGTCTGTCCTCTTCAAAGTCAAGTCAACAGCGTTGTCTCTGTGTCTCTGACAAACAAGACATTCTTTGCAAGCATTCGTGGTTAGTCCAGTAAGCACAGGTGGCTATTTTAGTACCTTGTCAAGTTTATCAATCAGCAATGACTTCCTCAGCATACCCTTAATCCAAATTTGGAGAACACGGCCATTGTTCTCTCTGCGTCGCTGAGCAACAAACAAAAAAAAGCACTCATGGTCTGTCCAGTTGGCATTTATCACTTTGTCAACTGTTTAAGTGTAACTTCTTGGTGGCAAACTTTACATTTTCAAACTTTGAGCTGGAAGTGGTGATGATGGTGTTGAATCCTCTGTAGACCATTTCATTTTGGGGAGGGACGGGTTCAGTCGGTTAGCTTTCAGGTCTCGCCTTTGCAGGATTCATTGCCTTGAAATGGGACACAGCTACCTTTTGTTGGGTGACCAACCATCACTTTGTAGTCCTCACTGATTCTAAAAACTGGCTAGCTTGGAGATGTGGTGATGAAGTCACTGTGCTCTGTATCAATGGAAATATTATCTGCACTCATCAGGTCAAATCTAGCTCTACATTCTGAGTACATTTTGACTTTTCCCCTCTTTGCTGTCAGCAGCGTCTGCAAACTGAAGTGATGAACCAGGTGTCCAAAAATATAAGATAAATAAAAACAAAATGGTATTTTATCTATGCAACACGACCAAAGTTGGCGAAAGCTGAAGCGGTGTTGTTGTGTAGATGTGAAGGTTTGATGACTGTTGATGAGGACGTGTGTTGTTATTAATACTGCTGTATGTATGTACACCACTACTGTACCATGTATTGTTTCCTTTTTTATTTTGTAGAAAACTGAGATGATTAGCAGTGACGCTGGGGTGTTGGGAGGGGTGTTGGGACAGGTGTGTTTAGGACAAAATAGGGTTTGAAATATTTAAAATATAATTGTGTGCCTTGCTCTACTGTTACATCTTCTACCTTTTTTGTTAATTAAAAACACTGCTTTCCCAGTTAGGTGATAAAAACATGCAACAAAAAAATAAAAAAACGACAAAAACGTTTCAAGCAAGGTTCGATTTGAGCTTGTGTATATATGTAAAGGTGTAAAACCTTGGTGTAAAATGCAGAGGGAGGAATGCTTGGTGTTTGTGTTTATTTAACTCTGTATGTGATCTGTGATGTGGAATATCTTTATTATTAGTATTGGCCATAAAGAGCTTGACTGCATGGTTCCTGCTAACTGTAAAACCAACTGTTGACAAATAAACTTAATTTATTGGAAAAACAGAATTCAGACAAAAGTGATGTTTTTTTCTTCTGTGTCTCTATTGTTTTACTGTATTTTTCAAGAAGTAATGAGAAAGCTAATGGTATGAAGCATTACAAATATCAGTCTTTGTCATGCATGGTCCCTTTGACTCTGGAAGCAGGAGTTATCAGAAGTGGGAATTAGTCACACGTGCAAGTAACAAGCAAGTCTCAAGTCTGAACCTTCAAGTCTCAAGTAAGTGCCAAGTTACTGTGGTGAGAATCAATTCGAAATTGTGATTATCTACCCAAGTTTTCACATTTAAATCAGTTAAAAGACAGCAGTCATGAAAAGTTGAGTTTTATTTTTAACGTTAACAAAATCTGTTGCAGCCTGCTTACACCTCATAAATCTTACTAATATTTGACATTTCATGGCAATCAATAACAAGCCTCCTGAATGAACAACAATGGAGAGTTGGGGCTCTAAAATGATAATATATCTCTAAAGTGTAAATAGAAGTATGATACAAAAAGAAATTTACATCACAATGTTAAGCTTCTCACCCCGGCTCCCCTTCAGGAGGGTCACACCATTTCTCCTTGGCCTATTAACGTATCTGTCTAAGGTGCTTCTCATGTGACACCGTATTGTTTTCCTACTTAACTATTTCTGTGCTCACAAAAAGTATTTTAACTGGTTATATGACCCTGAATCAGTCCCCCTGATTGTCTTTTACATTAACGATACATCTTCTCAATAAAATGCATGAATCGATTCGAAGCCAAGTCTAACATAGCTTGAACTTAACGTTAGCTTTCAAGCTAACGTTTGACCAGCTAATAAGTTAGCTAAAAAAACACATTCACGTACCTTTCTTGGTGGGTTTTGTAGTGACGGATGAAGATGGATGTTGTGGTGGTCGTGTCACTGATTTTTGAGCTGCAGACCTTGCATACCGCTGTTCTCTTCTTACTATCGTCATTGACAACGTAATCCATGATAGCTGCCTCGTGTGTCGGCTTCTGCTGGTCTGTTGCGTCCTAGTAGGTTGCCAAGTTTGTACGCATTGCATTAGAAATCACCCAGTCATGTTTCAAAAACAAAACATAACTTCCCAAATATCTAGAAAAACACAAATATTTAATAAAAGAAAGTCAAGTCCTTTTCATGAATACCAAGTCAAAGTCAGATCAAGTCTTTTATCAATGTTAGTCAAGCAAGTCTCAAGTCCTCAAATTCGTGACTCAAGTCTGACTTGAGTCAAGTCATGTGACTCCACTACCTCTGAGAGTTATAGTTCATTTAATTAAGTTAGTCAGCACCAAAAGTGTGCAGTAAGTCGAGTTTAACCAACAAAAATCGGGTCGTCTTACTTGTTTTGCTGCCAAAAAGGTGTGGAAAACATCTCCACGAGAAAGTTACAGAACGTAATATTTAATAATCATCATCATTTTCTATGGCCCCAAAATCCATGACTTCCAAGAGTTTTAATGTTTATTATAAGAGCTGTTATTCAGTGGAAACCTTTGGAAATATTAAAACAGCTGAATTCGCTGATTATATATATCAGTAACTTAAAATGTGACTTTAAATTTCACCATGAACATAATTACGACTTTAAGTCACATCATCTCAGATTGTTTGGTGTTGTATCTTTCACAGTGTGCCATTCTGACCCTCCTGCAGAACGTTATTCATTTCCTATTCCTATTCCTATTCATTGAAAAAGTTGACGTTTTCTCTACATTTTATCAGCGTTTTTTATTGTTTCAGCTGTTTAAGAAGGAGGAACGGGATATCCCTGAGAAATCCACTTTTGGTTTGAGGCGTATATTGACCAAAGAGTGTGTCGTATTTATACTGCAGTGTCCTTGCACGTATGACATAGCTCTTTGTTTTAGTATTGCTTTTTTTAATAGAGGGATCTTACAGGAAGTGTTTCAGCTGCATTTTTCAGTCAACTGTCTTATGCTCGTCTGATGCAAGGTAAGCTGTGACCTGAATCATATTTTCAACTGTATTTTCATCCAGAATAACACAGCTGCTCCGAATTAATTTCATTGTGGTGCAAAACACAAAAGGCTGTAGCATAAAAACAGTGTCAAAAAGTTTAACCTGGCAAAACTGTTGCTGCAACTCAATGCATCATCATTTGACAAAACTGCACTGACTGATCAAACATAGTACATGCCCAGTAGTTCTACTGGTTACAGAGGATAAAATGATTCACTTTGGTAACTTCCCAGAATTGTAAAATCCTGTCTCATAGTATTATAAAACACTGTGAAGTGTTTCAGACTCATTGATCTGTTTCTAAAACTGGATTTTCTGCATCATACTTGATCTTTTTTTTCCTTTTTTTTTTGCTGTTGCAATATTGTTTTTGCTATGAACACTTGGTTACATGCATAACTCATGTTTTTCTATCGGGCTTTGAGCACTTTGAGCACTGAACGCATCAACACATCCTGAACTAACTGAGAACTGCAGCTCCTGACGTGCTGCTTTCACTATGTGGCCAGTGTTGATAAGGTGTTTAAGTTGTTTTTTTAAAAATAGGCCAAGTCATTAGTAACTTGACGGCTTTACCTAATGTTAATTTAAGCTGTGATCACAATCCCTCAACAGCGGTGAAAACACTAAAATCAAAGCAGAAGTTCTGAGGTTTTTTGCAGGATGACAGCGAAGTGTCAAGCCCCCAATCATCAGAAATGCATCATTAACATTTTTTTTTTGATCTTCCAAAGATTTATTTTTTGCCCTTAATCAGACCTCTGTTTTCCTGCCGCCGCCAGCGCCGAACAGTCCGCACACACACGGAAAGTTTTTAACTGCTTAGGAGATGAAGTACAATTGAAAGCTAAAGAAGGGTGATTGGATTCGATGATAAACATACACTTTGGGGGATATTACTAAACGTTAAATAATGTTTACTTCATCAGAAGGAGGTCAGTGTGTGAAACAGGAAAACGATGCTGATGACACAGAGAAGGTGGCGGGATGATGATGAGGAGGACGGGCAGAGGAATATGTGGTGTTTAGCTCCGCTGAATGCAAAAGGCCTGAGTGCATCTCTGTTTTACACACACACACACTGCAAGTCAACATGGCCCTGATTGCAGAGACTGTCCATGATAACATCCTTTACTGCTAAACATAGTCTGCAGCTGTTGGATTGGTGATGAAAAGTCTCTTCATGTCAGAAGAAATCAAAAATGGAAATGTGTCTGTACTTACGGATTCTTAAAAACCACTTGGCATTTGGAAAATATTTTTTACTGAACATAAAATTATTCTTGTTGTGGTGTCAACCTTCAACATTAACAACCTAACTAAGATTATATCACCCACTAGTGTCTCATACAGGCTGAACAGAAGGCAAAACAGCTTTAATATAATAATTTTATATATATATATATATACAATGCCTATTTCCATTTTATTCAAACACAAATACAAATATAAATAATTTTGCTGCCTCAACAAATATATACAAATACAAATACTGGGCTCTCTGCACATGCCTAGAAGGTACATGTGACGTTTATTTCAAAGGTAACTGGGACATCTGATCTTTTACTTTGTGGTTCTCACTAGTTTAGCACAGTTTAACTACAGTATAAAACATGCAGGTGTTTGCTTGTTGGAAGTCTGTTCACACTTTGTACCAGTAATCCAACAGCAGCTTTGTCAAGAGAACTTTTAATACACGTCTCTTCAGATTTTATCAGCTCATGTTTTGCGACCAAAAGACATTTCTGTGTAACCGCATTGGTCATATTTTAATGAAATTGAGAGCAACAATAACAAAGTTCATAGTTGACCTTTGACATACTAATTTGACAAAACATTCCCAATTTAACCGTATAACATGGTCTTCATCAGCAGAAGGCGTTTGTCCAGTTGTCATGGAGATGGACCTGTTCGTCCCTGTTGGTTTAAAGGTAAACCATCAAAGTTCACTCTTGACCTTGAAAATAACAGTTTGACAAAACTATTAGTCCCAACTCCAGGTCCACTTAATAGCTTTTTTGCAAAGCTTTCAACCATATCACACGGCCTTCATCAGCAGAATATTTTAAAGCCGACACCGACGAGAAGTCCTGAAATTGTGTTCACTTTATTTGAGAATTTCATTTCATTTTGTCACTTACTCTTATCCAAGTAGGCATAACTTAGCATTCATTTTTTATATTTTAAATTTTATCGGTTTTATAAAAGAGTAAAGGGTTTGGGAGTGCACATCCAGAGTTATTACACGGACACATCTCACCATTTTAAGATTAAAGCATCAATCAGCTGTTAAATAACGTATCTAACATCTCAGGTAGATCATACATGTTGCCTGAGCAGATGTGTTGGAACTGTGAGTGTAACGTCCAGCTCAACAGTCCGCTGGCAGTATTTGTTCTAAATGATCTAAATGAAAGTCGCCCTTTTATCTTCTCTCCTCTGCAGCCGGTGTGTTTCTGCTCTGTAAGTCCGTCATATTGCTGCGTTCTGACACTTCCTTCTGTCTTTCAGGAAGTATCAGAGGAGAGCTGTCAGAAGATTAAAAAAAATAGCAGTTAGCTGCAACAAAACACACTCCACATTAAAGCAAATTGCTTCTTGCGATTTTTGATAGTTTCTCATTGTTGCGTCGGGGAGAGGCGTCCCTCTCGGTTGGAGCTGTGATGTTGATTGTGGCTGAAGGGGCCTTCAGATGACTGATAAGCGTTGATGAATGAAAATGGAAATGCTTTTCAGCATTTTGCCTTCAAAGGGAAATCAAATACGGAGGAAGGAGTGGGGAGAGCAGTGGAGAGAGAATATTTGCCTTTTTGCAATTAACAAGATATGTTCTTTTTTTGTGGTCAGAAAAATGGAAATGGCTTTTAAGGTCGTAAAGGTCGAGCGCATCGAAGCATGGTGGCTCTGCAATTACTCTTCAGGCAGCGGCCTGATTGGGGGGAGGGCGGGGGGTCCGGCCGCGCACCGACGGTCAAATTAACGAGACGGCCGGCTCCCTGTTGAAAAGATCACATGTGATTACCGTACATCAAACAGACAGAGCGCTCAAATTATCTCCTCTCTCACTGTGAAGTCGGAGAAAAAGGGATAAAACGCAGACGGACTGATTGGTTAAAGGCTTTAAATGTCAAAACTTTCACTGTCCACATCTTGAATGAATCTGCTTCTCCTCTGCTCAACAGACCGGAGGGGGGTCGTCCTCAAGTTTACACCAACTGTAACAAATGGCTGCTCTCGTGACATAATTGAGGACATACTGTATATCATTGGACTCGTCTGTGAATCTGATGCTCCCAGTTATGATTTAAGCTAATATTTTTTCAAATCATCTGCTTGTTGTTGAACTCGAAGCTCATTTCAGCACCTTTCTCATCACACTTCGTACACATTCATACTGGGAGGCTGCCCAGTAAAACCAGTAGTCTGTACTTTGCTCAAGGGCACATTAAAGGCAGTGGAAGTCATTACGAACTCACTTTGATAATCGGCTTTTTTCAGTCACACCAAAATTGAAATCAGCAACCTTGATCTGATATTTTTCATTGTGTGTTGAATATTTTATAAAACAGAAAATCTAATGGTGACATTATTACATTTTTGTCTTCTTTTACAAATCGAGTGTGTGTGTACTCTTTCTGTGTGAAAATGAAGACAAGATCATCACGTCTCCTCCTTATTTTTCCAACAGCTTCACTGGAATATAACATCAGAAAATATATAAAACACACCGTAACCAGGCCTTTTTAAATAGCTACTAGTTCATCAGTCACAGAGATGCTCATCTTCAAGCTTAAATCATATTTCCTTGAACATTAAACCCTCACAAACTTTAACTGAAAGGCTCAAACTGTCAACATGAGGAGCAGAGTAACATCCTCACACCTTACAGTACATCAGGAGTTCATTTTAAATGTTTTCAAGCGTAGAAATATTGTATAATATTGATGATATGAGATGAAAATTTAACAGTTGTAATTGTTAAATTGTGAGAGTTAAATGAGTATATAAAGCAAACAAATAAGTGACTTGAACGAACATTAAGATTTCCTTTTAATTAAAGCCTGTATTATGTTCACTGGAGATGTTTTTCCTGTTTTGTTACCAAATAGAATCAGTTGCAAAGTGGTCGAAATGGATGGAGGCATAAAAAGCAGGATGTTGACACTCACTAGATTTAGGTTACTAAAACATTTAGTGTTGCCATGAGAAGATATTGAAGTAAAACAAATGAAAAACATTGTCTGGTAACTGTTTAACAGAAATTATATGTATGAACATTTTGCAACTTTGCAGATATTTCATTTATTTATTCAAAAGGATGATGCACATTAAACAACATTTCATGTACCAGTGTCTTTTGGCAACATGTTCTGAAACCATGAAGTGTAAAAAATAAAAAAAAGTCATCCAGGCTGTATTATGTGTTAAGAAACGTGATAGCGTGTGGAATTGTACCAAACAATACAGAGAACACTTCAGGTCAAGTAAACAGCTGCATAACCAGAAAAGTTACATAAGGAGTTTGTTATCGAAAGGTCCAGTTACAATCTCTGGAGAAGCAAATAATCCTGTCGCCAGGACGCGTTGACCTATGCCGATCATTGACACACCCAAAAAATGTCAGTCCGCCAGACAAACAGTAGACATCTGGGAATAGTCTTTGCACATAGCGTACAAAGACGAAATTGAGAAATCACATAGGTCAAGATCCAAGTGATCATGGACTCACAAAAGTGCCAAAAGTCACGCCACATTGGTATAAATAGGAGTTGGGTGTGAGTTGAGGGGCTGCATTGATGATTTTCTGAGTTTTGTATGTTTCCTGTGTAATGAAATAAACTCCCGTCGGTTGTCTGCTCATCTCTCTGGTCTCAGCGTTTGGTGTGAACATCTTTAATATAGCCTGACTTGAAACCCCTATTATTCAAAATTTATTTAAAAAAAAAAATCTTTTGTATATAAATGTAATCTTTGTCTGATCTGTCAGTGTGTAACGTGTTGGTTTTGGCTCGTAGTGATGAACCCAAAGAGAATTATCAGTGACTCTGCAGCTAATCTTTAGCACTTTTAAGGGCCAAGCTACAAAGTTTTTACAGACAGAAGCAACATAAAACCACTTACACTGTTGAAACAACATGAAACGCACGCAAAAGCAGATATAAGACACATAATTTTTATGAGTAAAAAATTAAGATATTATAGAAAATATAAAACAAAACAAGTATTGATATGAAATGTAAATGTTACAGAAGTTCCTGTGGGTGATTTGAGGGTACATAGAAAGTTTTTCTTTCAAGGAAAAAGGCCAAAACTCAAAAATACAACGTTATGTTTGTCTCCTTCACACAAGACGTCCATGAGGAATCAATACGCAGACAGTCTGGTCTTCTTTTATTCAGACAGGTGAGGAAAACACTCGTACCTGCAGGACTGCAGAGATGTGACACTCTCCTCCTCTCCGGATGCAATCACTGTACACAGAAACACTCTGAATGAAAGTTAAATTTAAACATATTTATATTACTGGAATGCTGCAGGGTTGGGGGATGTGTTTTAAACCATTTGCATCGGTGGCTGAATGAAAACGAGACGTGTGTGTTCAAACACGCACGTACGCAGAGTGAAGCACCTTCTCGAGTCTCTCTCTCGGCGCTGTAATGATCTTCTTGTAGGCGCTGCGGAAAAGCTTTTTGCAATCCCTCCTTCATTTTCTTCTCCTCTTCTCCCTGATGAGCAGAGCCATCCCTTCATCATCAGCTGCACCATAATGTACTTAAATCTGGGGATGAGAGGAGAAAATGGAAGGATAGATTGAAAACAGATTCGCTTATATGCTGATCTCACATTAGGGGATGTATATAATACGATGAAGTCATCAAGGATTTGTTCGCCACAATCAGAGTCATCCATCGACGGTTCGACGCGCTGCAGATGAAGAGAGAGAAACTTCACTCTGCTGCAGGTTGGGGGGAGGTTCACGGATTTTTGAACAGAGTTTAGTTTTCTTTCTGTCTGCCGGGATCAAACACACCTTCCCTTCCTGCTCTGACTGTAACAGACATTCATTTCCAGCCAGGACGCTCGCTTTCTTTCCCTGTCGGAGATCACATTTAGGTGGTTTTACATGCTTTAACCTAATAATTACTGCATATACCTTAGTTTTTCCAAATCATCCCATTACTTTTTTGACAGATGAAGAAGAAAATACACATTTGGGGTAGAGACTTGATAATCAAGTGATGTCTGGGAACAACTCCCTGATCAACAAGATGCCAACTGCGTGTCTTTCCTGCCTTTGACTCCTGCTGATTTGACCTTTTTGATCCTGTCTGAATGTAGCACCCCCTCCTGTTTTTGCCCCTCCCCTTACTATTGGTTACCAATTGTTGGATCTTACAGTATAAAGTGTTTCCATCCCGTCTGCTCTGGGTCAGTAATCTCAGCGCATTTCCGGAATGTTATTAAATCACTTCCACCACAGCAAACTTTGAACAAGGACTTGAGTGATTTTCTTTATTACAGACGCTGGTTTCAGTTCAATTCTATAAAAATCAACTTGCAGAGATTTGAAACTTGCTGCAGATAGATAACGCATCACAGTCAACATGCTCCACGTAGAGACCGTCCTCCCATGAAAAACGACTGACATTACGAACAGGTCGTAATGTCAGTCACCCAAAAACAACTTATAGTTACGTTTGAGTGACAGCTGCCATCAGCTGCAGTAATTGTGAGCCGTTGTTTGGCCAAATAACCAAATAACATGCAATGGGAGTAAACAATATGGACACCAACTACAAGTAAAAACAAAGCAAAACTACTTAAACCCGAATCCCCCCCCCCATGACATGACAAGATGGTTCGGCCCAAGGAGCATTTAAGACTCCTCAACCTTCAGCCACACCTTTTGCTCCACCAGGAAGGACGTCCCCCTCCAAACAACCACGGTAACTCAAAGACAAAGAAACATGTGATAAATATAACAGAAAACTGCATGTGTGCACTTTATATATAAAACCATGTGAGGTTGAGTGTTGGATGTTTTGTTGCAACATATCCATAATTTGGCATTTTGTGATGATCATTACACACCAGGAAGCAGCTGTTTTCAGGCTCAGCTGTGGTTTGAACTCACCTGAATTTCTATTTTGTTTCATTTCATTTATTCTGTCTGACGATGTGTTCGTGTTTGGGAGGGGAGCATATTAAGTTTTGTTTTGCTTTATAACCAATCATGCAAGATTTTTATTTTATTTTATTTTATTTTTTCGTGAACACTGAACAAAACAACACTTGAATTTCTCCAACTTTATTGTCCAAATATTTAAATACACAATACAAACAAATAATACACAAATACAGGAAAACCATCATAAAAAACCCATAAAATATATAATCATACATTTTTAAAAAATCAATAGAAATAAGAAGACTGAGGAAAATAAATAAACAATTGAATAAAAATGAATAAATAAAGATTACAGGTTAACTGAGTTATGTGAGTTGAATAAGGCACTTTTATGGTTCTTCATTTAGCTAAAAGAATGAAGGAGACTTTAAATTTCTGCAGGAAAAGGCAGAAAATTAGGTGGTGATTTAGAGAATTTGTGTTTGTGTTTTTTATAAAATTTAGCCTCTAAAATATAAAAATTGATAATATACTTAAAGGAGCCGTTCTTTGTCATAAAAATACAATTACATCATATAAAGTAAACATATAAGGCTCATTAATGAACACAAGCAAACTATTATGCAATCATGTCATCACACTATTATGTCATCAGATCAAATAATTCATATAAAGATACTTAAGTTAAAAAAAAATGTAATATCAAAATACTAAAACTAAATGAAAAGACACACAGAAAAAGAAAAAAATATAAACAATGTGAGCAGAAAACATTTAAAAAACATAATTTATATTAGTGTTCTTTACAGTGTGGTACAGAGTCCAGAGGTTGTGATATGAAGCTGTAAACAGACACCGTGTTCATGCACATGCTCAGTAGCGTCGGCCTTACACAGAACTACTCTCCAGAGACTGAAAACGTGACACTGTTATTAGTCTTTGAAGCTGTTTCTAAACAAACTAACGTGACCAAACTCTTCATGATGAAGGAACATGTGACCCAGTGCAGCGGTGAGACTCACTGACATGTTTTTAATAAGATATATCAGGCTGTGATACACACACACAATACTTGTTAGTGGACCGATTGATTGTTGTTTATTTCATGGAATTTGTTCACAATAAGAAAATTAAAAATATTCTTTGTCCTTAAGAGGAGTTAACGGGATGTTTTTGTAAATTAATAATTTTATTGTTTCTTAGTTTGAAGCAGAAATGATTCAAGATGGAAAAATATCATCAAACAATATCAATAAAAGATTTGAAAGGAGTAACCATGACAGCAAAGTGTTGCTCTATTAAAGCATCATGTGCACCTGATGATTGTAACTGTGTGTGTGTGTGTGTGTGTGTGTGTGTGTACGTTTCTTCACATTCTAATGAGTGTGTGTGTGTGTGTGTGCGTTTTTTAATACGGATTCATAGAGTTTTTAGGCTGATTGCATTTTCACATCAGTCGTCAAAATGCATTTAAAAAACAATTTGATACGAGACGGCGAGAGGCCATGAGCCGCTCCGAACGGCCGAATAAATAAAAGCAATGATGATGCCAGCGTCGACCGCAGACGGCGATCAATCATTAGCATACGTAAGGAAGTCTGTGTGTGTGTGTGTGTGTGTGTGTGTGTGTGTGTGAGGGAAGGACGACACAGAGGAAAAGAAGACATAAAGTTGATGTCTATTATCAATCATTTGCATATGGAGGTGTGCAGATGAGTAACTGTGTGTGTGTGTGTGTGTGTGTGTTTGAATGGAAACTTTGCGTGCCTTCAAAATGCTCCATCTGTAATTCCTCATAGCAGTTAATTCATCATCTGTGCTGAGGCGTCGAGGCGTCCGCAGGCATTTAGGACTAATATTTCAGCTCCCATTACAGCGACAGAACAGAGAGCCGAGGCTCTGGTTTGACCTTTGACCTCAGCCAGGGGAATCGCAGCCTGACCCCATCCATCAACGGCGGGCAGAGGGAAAATATTAAGAGGGTAACATTATTAGTTAGATTACAGGGGGGAGAGAGATTTAGCTGTCATCTCCGGCTGGCAGGGTGGGCGGCTGACATTGGCTGTCTGTCCGGTTACCTGCCTGTCTGTCACTCTGATTGGCCGGCGAGGCCACCTGTCTATCTGTCTGTCTGTCTGTCTTCCTGTTTGACATTCACTTTTACTTTATGAAAGATGATGAAAGAAGTTGTGGAGAAGACTAAAAACTAACAGTGTTATTATTCACTATTTCCGTAGAAGCATTTTACCATCAAATCATCATTAGAACATGAATCCTGAGACATTAGTATAATTATCCTGAAAACATTAACTCATAACTGAGCAGATGTCAGGCTCAAGCAGGCTGTAATATTGACTGATTTTCAACTGTGGAAGGAAATCTTCAGGTTTGCTGTACGTCACAAAACAGTGAGGTGTTGCCGTCCCTCCAGACCAAACACAACAACCACTTCCAGTAGTGCTAAAAAAATACTGATTAGTCAAACTCATCTGTCATTTTTTAATCAAATGTTCAAATTTCCTGCTTTTCTGTTTTATCAGATTGTAAATTGTATATTTTTTGAGGTTTGGACTGTTGTGAAGACAATACGAGCTATCTGAAGGTGTCACTTTGGGTTCTGGAGGCTTGTGATGGATGTTTTTCACTATTTTTGACATTTTATAATTTGATCAATAAATCAAAAGAAAATAGATTGAAGGTGTCAGTATGCTTCAAAAAAAAAGTGCTTGTTGCTTGTTGAACTGCATCTGACACCCCATCCCATCACACATTTCTGATTTTGAAGGGCTGCGTCTGACAATCTGTAACTTTTCACAAGTTTTCAGAAGTTAAAATTCACAGGATTTTAACTTCTCTCCTGAACTCTCAGTTTTCATTCTTCTTGCAAACTGTTTCTGTCACTTTTTGTGTGAACAACTGAGTGTGACACAGTGAAAACCTGTGAGGGGAGAGATGAGAAAATGGCACATTCTTTCTCAAACAAATGAAAAGTCAAACTTATATAAGCAATAAAATGAGACTGTCCTCCCGAGAAGAAATGACCTGACTGTCATCTCTCCATCACAAGCCGATCGTGTCCCCAGACCCAACCAAACCTTGATCATAGGTGGTGGTGGATCAGAAAATGATCATATGGGTTGTTTTGGAAGCTTAGGGTTAGGGTTAGGGTTAGGGTAGGGTTAGGGGGTTGGAGTTAGGGGTTAAGGTTAGGGTTTAGGGTTAGGGGTTAGTGTTAGGTTTAGGTTAGGGGTTAAGGTTAGGGTAGGGGTTGGGGTTAGGGTTTAGGATTAGGGGTTAGGGTAGGGTTAGGGGTTTAGGGTAGGGTTAGGGTTTAGGATTAGGGGTTAGTGTTAGGTTTAGGGTTAGGGGTTAAGGTTAGGGTAGGGGTTGAGGTTAGGGTTTAGAGTAGGGTTGGTTAGGGGTTAGGGTTGGGATTAGGTTTAGGGTTAGGGTAGGGTTAGGGGGTTAGGGTTTAGTCTAGGGTTAGGTTTAGGGTTAGGGGTTAGGGTTTAGGGTAGGATTAGGGGTTGGGGTTAGGGTTAGGTTTAGGGTTAGGGGTTAGGGTTGGGGTTAGGGTTTAGGGTAGGGTTAGGTTTAGGGTAGGGTTAGGGTTTAGGGTTAGGGGTTAGGGGTTAGGGTAGGTTTAGGGTGAGGTTTGGGTTGGGATTAGGGTTTAGGGTTAGGATAGGTTTAGGGTTAGGGGTTGGGGTTAGGGTTTAGGGTAGGATTAGGGGTTGGGATTAGGGTTTAGGGTTAGGATAGGTTTAGGGTAGGGTTAGGGTTTAGGGTTAGGGGTTAGGGGTTAGGGTAGGTTTAGGGTGAGGTTTGGGTTGGGATTAGGGTTTAGGGTTAGGATAGGTTTAGGGTTAGGGGTTGGGGTTAGGGTTTAGGGTAGGATTAGGGGTTGGGATTAGGGTTTAGGGTTAGGATAGGTTTAGGGTTGGGATTAGGGTTTAGGGTGAGGTTAGGGTTAGGGGTTAGGGGTTGGGGTTAGGGTTAGGGTTTAGGGTGAGGTTAGGGTTGGGATTAGGGTTTGGGGTTAGGATAGGTTTAGGGTTAGGGGTTGGGGTTAGGGTTAAAAGTTTGAGGACTTTTGCAAATTTGGAGGGAAATCTGCAGTATAAGAGAGCACTGTCCCTCCAGAGCAAGTAAAGTTTTTAAAGTTTGTAAATATGGCAGGTGGGAAAAGGAGAAAAATCACGTGTGTGGAAGTGTAACGTAGACTGTTGATCAAAAGAAAATCAACTGATAATTAAGTCAGTTGTCAGCTGCTGTTTACAGGACAAGAAGTGAAGTTCTTGTCAACTTAAACCTGAGCAAACTGTCTTTTAAAATGTGAAAAAAAGTCGGTGACATCTTTTTAAAAACAGGAGCTTTGTTCTGATAGTTTCCAATCATCACTCGTTGAAAACACAACTGTCTCTGCAGTCCGATTTCCATAACGAAAACTGATCATTTCTCTGTCATCTGCCGTCTTTCACAAAGACGAAAAAAAAAAAAAAATAAATGAGAAAACAGAGACATGTGATCTTTAACGGACTGATGGTCGGCTTGATAGAAAGGCTGGCGTCTGCAGAGATGACAGGCTGCTTCCAAAATGGATTTAGAGAGACATGACAGGGAATTATTGACTTTTGTTGTGTTTTACAGCAAGTCAGAAAAAGTGATGACAGCTGACGGTGGCTTTGTGTGTGTGTGTGTGTGAGAGAGAGAGAGAGAGAGAGAGAGTGTGTATGGGCGATCATGTGGATGAACATACTGACGCTATGAGAGTGCATGTTTGTGATGCTACGTTCAGGTACAGTGAAAGCCAATTTTAGTTTTGCTGTATTTGTGTAAATTTCCCTTTTGTGATGCAACATTAAATGTTACAAGTTTGAATCCTGAGTAAAAATTTATTGTTTTTTTTTCTTCAGATGACATTTATCACATGACCCTGACTCCATTTTGTCTCTTCTTTCTGCCTCCGTGGTCTCTGTACGTTAAAACAGAGTCAGACAACTCGAGATAATTACAGTTTTCTTCCTCAAGTTTCAAAACTTGTAATTAGAGCGGAGCTTCATCGGCTCAGTTTGTGCTGCCAGCAGTGAATCTGCATTTGTGTTTTTCTACTGACCCTGAAGCGTCAGTAGAAATAAAGAGCCGGATATCACTTTAAAATGTTGTAATATTTGCCCTGATATGAGTTTAAGTAAAGTAACACTTTTCAGCCCAAGAATCTCTACAGGAATCAGGTTCATATTGATTGATTCCACACTTTTAACACATGATTAATGTCCAGTGCTATTGATCAGGAAGTAGGGTGCGATATATGTCGCAAAGCAAAGAGTACGTGGAGGTCGGGTCACACCGGAGTCCACATACCTTCACAGACCTGCAATTTATGTTTTATTTTTCATTAACTGTAACCACAATATTTTCCTAACATTAACCACAGTGTACTGTAGTTATCATGCAAAGATATTTTAGAAAGACAGAATTTTAAAAACATTATATTATTATAATTTCACAAGATCTGTGGTTTTGCAGAATCGTCCGATAACGTTGCTGTTGTCTGGTTATGGGGCTGCTTTTTTGATTCCTACAGTGATGTTTGGACAAAACTTAAATCAAATTAACAGCTTTATCTGGATGCTTCAACCATATTGTGAAACCTACATCAGTGGAATTGGCTTTTTATTTATAAAAGCATTAATCTAAATCTAAACTAAGGCTGATGGTCAATTTAATTTAAGATAATTTAAGATAAGAGAAAAAATAAGCAGCTGTCGTCCCTGGTTTTCATCTTAGTTTGCTTTAAGGAGTTGAGGGGCACCTGCTTAATTTGTTTTAAATTAAGACAAGTTACATGTTTAAATGCTGTCTAATCACAAGCAGCCATACAGGATCTTTGCCTAAATAAAATACAGTCTAATTTTAGCAACATTTTGATTTAAATCAGGAACTATTTCATCTAAGAATAAGTAAACACGATTAAGAATCAAGACTCAAGAAAGAGACAATCAGTGAAATTGCTTTTGGTGCTAAGGACCAAAAAAAAATAGGTGACTTCTATTTGTACCTGAACGCACCACAATACAAAGAGAAAGTACAGTGTGAGAAAGTGTTTGTTGTTTTGCTGCTGGAGCACAGGATGTGTGTGTGTGTGTGTGTGTGTGTGTGTGTGTGTGTGTGTGTGTGTGTGTGTGTGTGTGTGTGTGTGTGTGTGTTGTCCTGAGGGATAACAGCAGGTTGACTGTCCTGATTCTGTCTGCTGTACTTTACCTGGTCACAGCTCACTAATACAGCCAGCACACACAGCCTGTAATGTAAACACACAAACACACACATCCAGTGCACACACACACACACACACATACACAACAGCAACACACATGAATGCACACATAGAAAAAAAAAAAAGTGCACACTCTGCAGAGGCAAATGCATATTATGTCAAATGCGTAATGCACACACACACACACACACACACACGCATCATGAGTTAGTGGTCATACTTAGAAAATACAGGGACACATACACATGCACACACACACACACACACACACACACACATTTCAGTCCTAATTCTATAAGGGGGTCCAGCATGTCTCCCTTGAAACCTCCAGTCCAATTCATTTGATTTCATTACAGAGAGAGAGAGAGAGAGAGAGAGAGAGAGAGAGGGAGAGAGAGAGAGAGAGGGAGTAGTAGAAGAAGAGAGAGCGAGGCTGGGTTCTGGGTTGCAGCGGTGGTTTTCATTAGGAGCTGCTGGTTAGAGCTGCGATCCAATTTAGACTGCAGGCTGGCAGAGTGGCGAGCTGTGTGTTTTTATTGGTATTTAATCAGCTCAATTGGGACGTTTTATTAGTGCAATGCTTTGTTTCGGTCGACAGACAAGAACTGTAGGTTATTAGGGGCTCTCAAAGTGAGGCTCAGAGTCCCTGCAGGGGTCCTGCAGGGGTTTCTGCGGGTCCAGAGGAGGATGAGATATTGAAAATGTGTCCTGCGTAGCTCAATAAGGAGCAGGGAAGCACTAAAACCACCAGAGTTGGGGGTTTGATTCCCTGTGCTGAAAATGTCAGGATGCAAATTAGAGTTTTAGTTCTGCAAACTTGTCTCAGTGGCAGAGCTGCGAGTGAGGGAACCGAAGGAACAAAATAAATGTCAGTGATGTCTTTTTTTAAAATCCATTTATAAAGAGGCTTCGGGAAGTTTAGCAAGTTAGTTAATTAGCTTACTTATCTAGCCGTCGGCTAGCATGATAGCTAATCCAGATACAAGGATTTAGTGCATTTGTTGTGTATGTTTCTGTCACTGAACTAGTTGTATATTTAAAGGGCAGGTTCACAATTTAAGTCTGTCCTAAAACAGTCGGGTCCCCAAATGATGCTTCTCTTGCTGTAATCATTCCTTCTGTTCACATTGACCGTTAGAAGATTCCACAGTCCTCCTTCTGTGCAAAACATTTTTAAAAGTAAAAGTTTATCTGAAGCTAATATGAAGCTTCAGCGTCCAAATGAGTCAAATCAAGTAGATATCTTTCAACGTTACAGTCTTTTTAGTGCTAAAGTCCCTCTTTTTATTACTATACTTCCACCGCAGCTCAACAATTCACTTCCTTGTAAGTTCGTTATAAAGGGAATCTTATCCTGGTCCGAAGTGGGTCGTCTAGCTGATCTTCCTGTGGTTCCGACTTGTTCTGATCCGAAAATAGTGCCTGCTGACACTGCAGCTTCTTCTCCACTGTTGGCTAGCAGCGTTCAGGTGGCTCACCATTCCTCTGGGAAGCCAAATCAACAGCCCTCATCTCGAGAAATGACCTCCTCTTCCTGTCTTAAGATCTTGACAGAGGCAGTGATCAGAAGTTCTGGAAGTATTCTGTGTCCTCAGCCGGCAGGGAAATCCTCTCACAGGTTGGATATTGCTGCCCCACCACAACACTTGCCTGCTCAGACACCCCATCCTCAGTTGGCGACTTTGGCATGCACTGTGGAAACAGTTCATGCATTCTCCTGCCATGAGAAACCACAGCTGTCATCTCCTCATCCCCTCTTCTCCCCAACCACTAATAGTTGGGGATTCCAGAATCAGGAATATCTGTTTTTTTTTCCATGCAGCTACACACTGCTTCCATGGTCCCTGTCATCCTATATAAGCTCTCAGGGCTGCTGCACTCACTCCCATTTTCTGCCAAATGAGTAATCGTTCATGTGGGGACAAATGATGCAGCTCATCAGCAGTCTGAGCTGACCAAAAAATTATTTTAACGTCATTTTTAACTTTTTAAGTAGTTGTGGAAAGTCTGTTTATATTTCTGGACCTTTTCCCACTCTGGCCCGTTGAGCAGGGCGCTTCAGCAGAATCCTCAGCCTCCACCCTTGGCTCCAGTCCGCCTGCAGAGCTCACAATATAGGTTTCATTGACAATCTGTTTTGGGATTGTTTCTCCCTTTTCAGGACTGACGGAGTCCACCCCAACAAGCTGGGTAGCTGAATGCAAGCAGCTAACCTGCAGCATGCCGTACAGTCCTCTCCATGTGACTGACTGTTTACATCCATCACACCCTCCTGGAACCTCCATCTCCTTCACAGAGTTCTGCCCCCCCACCCCCCACCCCTACCCTGGGGCAGGGTGTGTCCCAGGATTCCCCTGTTGATAGCCGGGTCTCTACACCTCTCAGAATGGTGCTACTAAATGCTCACTCCATAGCAAACAAATCGTTTTTTTGCTAAATGATCTCGTCTCATTTAAGAAATTAGACTTTTCTGTTCCTGACTGAAACCTGGCAGAGGAATATCGTCACCTTCCTAAAATAATGGCCTAAGTCATTTTTCCAGGTTTCTCAGAAAACACAAAATAATCATCACGGTGTGCACAAGCTGCCTCTAGACACTGCACAACAGGCTACTATAATACCGGTCAAATGATGTTATGATTACTAATATTATGTTCAAGTGAGATTTTCATTAAATAAAAACACAAAAGTAAAGAGGATCCTTTGTAATTTTTTAGTTATACACATAATTTCTAGCTGTTAGATTGTAATACAGTATTCAAATCTTTCTGAATTAGATCATGTGATGTGGAAAAAATGAGACAAAAACTGTAGATGAAATATTGTTTAAAAGGCAGAAAAGAGTTAACAGAACAGCCACAGATTCTGGAGCCTTTCCACTCTTTGCTAAATGCTTCATGGACTTAGCTATTTAGCTGACTAAAAACACTGACTAAAAAGACTAAATAACTACACAATATGACGATTTAGTCACACTCTTGACATAGGCTGTTATACTACAGGGCTACGTAGAATCGCATGATCTGTTCAACTGAGGATGTGGGCGATTCTACCAGAGATGGCATCATGAGGAGATGATTTAGGCAAAAAAATAGTAATTTTTTGTCAAAAAATTACTTAGGCCATTATTTTAGGAAGGTGATGATATGGAACTCGGCCTTCTCATCGAGCTTTGCCTGAAGGATTACACCTTCATCAGCTCGCCCAGACTTTCTGGCCACAGAGGAGGACTTCCTGCGGTGTTCAGAAGCCCCTTCGTATGTCGATTAGTGAGCACTGGGTCATTCTCTTCTTTCAAAATTCAAATGATTAAAGTTGGATGTACTAATCCTTTTTACTGTATTTTACTCTACTGCCACCTGGATCATTTTTAACTGAATTCACTGACTTTTTGTCTTTAAGCATCTTTTAATCGAGTCTTTTAATCTCACTCAACATGTATCAGGCCCTATAAACAACAGAAGGCATACTCTGGACCTTGCTGCTACTCTTGGTTCGAATATTTATTCTTTATTCTCCGACGATCTTTTCATTACCGATCACAACTATATTTTATTTGATTTCCTCAACGACCTTTCTGCTGTTAACTTTCCATTTAAACTCTGTTATGCAGTGATGTTGACTACTTGGTGCAATCTTTTAATGAACACTGCCTTCTAGCACTGGATAAAGTGAACCCCTATTAAAACTATATCAGCTCCTTTGATCAAGTCCCTCAGACAAATGACAATATTCGCTCTCTAAAGAGTCGAGCGCCTACGGAAATCCACCCAACTACACGTCCGCTATCTTTCAATAATATGGTGAAAGATGTCAGAGCTACCTACTTCTCTAATCTTGTGTCTAACAATCGGCGCAATCCTAAAGTTTTATTTGACCCTATTAGTAATATTGTAATTCCTGCATCACCTGCTGTTCCGATGTTTTCAAGTGAAGAATGTAACAAATTTCTTTCTTTCTTTGTGGGCAAGATCAATGATATAAGATCAAACATTTTCCTCTCACCTTTCCCCCTATTTCGTGCTCCTCTCGGCCTACAATCTTAGAGAGTTTTTCTCCAATAACACTCCCAGATCTTATTAATTTGATCAATCGTACGAAAACTTCCTCTTGCTGCCTTGACATTTTACCAACATCTCCTTTTTGAAAATGTCATTGGCTCTATCTGGCCGTGTCCTTGCTGACTTCAAACAAGCTGTTATTCAACTACTTTTTAAAAAAGCTAACCTTGATCCTTCTCTAGTCACAATTACAGGGCCATCTCCAAGTTGCCTTTTGTATCCGAAATTTTAGGAAAGTGTTTGCTAAGCAGCTCACAACTGCAATAGATGATCTTTGAATAGTTAGGGTCTGGCTTCCACCAGTTGCACTCAACAGAAACAGCTGTTCTGAGAGTCTTGAATAATATCTTGATGCATGGAGATGCAGGAGAATGTTCGCTGTTGGTGCTGTTGGATCTCAGTGCAGGTTTTCTACACTATGGACCACTGTATCTACCTCTCTGATAGGAATCTTGCCGTTTCTGTTGGCAATTTTGCCTCCTCATCTGAAGCTCTGTAGTGCGGTGTTCCCCAGGGTTCAGTCCTTGGTCCTATTCTGTTTGCCTTGTATATGTTTCCCCTTGGACTGATAATAAGGCACTTTAAAGGTATCTCATATCACTTCTATGCAGATGACATTCAATTATATGTCAAAACGTCAATTGTCAGTTTTATATAAGTGCCTAAACACTATAAAAAAACTAGATGGCAGATCATTTCTTACATCTAAATGCAGACAAAACAGAAATCCTTATTCCTGCCCCTCCTAGTCTTGTCCCTGAGATAAGGGATGGTCTTGTGTCTCTTACCTCGTCAGTTAAATCATCCATAAGAAAATTAGGTGCCACTATGAACCAGGTTCTGATTGGCTCCTAAACTTTGGAACTCTCTACCTTTGGACTTAAGATCTGTGGACAACTGTAAAAAAAAACAGCTCAAGACTCATTTGTTTAGACTTGCCTTTGCGTAATTTTTCTATTTTCTTTATTTAGTTCTATGTCTGTATGTTTATGCTTTATTTCTTCTGCGAAGCACTTGGTGACGTCTCTCCTCTTGAAAGGTGCTATATAAATAATATGACTTACTTATGTGTGGTTGAAAGCTCTGGAAAAGCTTGTTAGTTGACCTTGAGATGAGATTATCTGTGAAACTATTTTCAAAGTCAGTAATAAAATCTCACTTGTCCAGCAACTTTCTGGATTTTTCAAAGTGTGACTTGTAGCGACTGTCTTCTTCAGAAAAACGACAGTATCGGTCATTTCAGCCAATGTCCGATAACGAGATACTGTATGTTTACATTCAAGTGACAAAGACCTCTTGTGTCAGTAGGAATTATGAGTCTTGTTGTCAAAAAAACCACAAGGATCTATTCTCCTCTTGTTTTTTCTGCTGACAGTCAATGTTGGTTTCGTTGGCTCAGGCTGGAAGTAGAAAAAAACAGACTGAAAATAAGGAAAAGCACAATTGGTCCCATTTAAAGACTGACGTTTAGAGACTGATTGGCTTCTACTGATAGGAGCCTCAGATCAGAAAACACTTAAAAGGATATGTTCAAAATTTTTTAAGTGTGTCTTAAACCAGCAGTCAGGTGTCCATAGTAACAGTGAAAGAGGTTTTCCTCGCTGTAATCATTCCTCCTGTTCATACTGGATATTAAAAGATCCTTCAAATGTGCTTTCAATGGAAGTGATGGAGGCCAAAATCCACAGTGTGTCCACACAGTCGTTTAAAAGTTGATGTGAAGCTTCTATTCAGCTTCAGCAGTCTGAGTTAGTCATATCAAGTGGATATCTGACACATTTACAGTCTTTTTAGCATCAAATTCCCTCTTTGTGTTTCCTCGGACAGTGTTTCCCCGTTGAGCTGCAGGTGGAAGTATAGTAACAAAAAGAGGAACTTTGGCACTAAAAAGACTGTAACGTTGAAAGATATCTACTTGATTTGACTCATTTGGACGCTGAAGCTTCATATTAGCTTCAAGATAAACTTTGAAATACATTTTTTTTGTACAGAAGGAGGACTGTGGATTTTGTCCTCCATCACTTCCATTGTAAGTGCATTATGAAGGGATCTTCTAATGGTCAGTATGAACAGGAGGAATGATTACAGCAAGAAAAACAGGTTTCACTGTTCATTTGGGCTCCTGACTCTTGGTTTAAGACACACTTGAAAAACTGTGAACCCGTCCTTTAAAGTTGTTGCTCAGGAGAACAGTTACAAACTATTTTGTCATTTAATATATATACTGAGATATACTTTCCTTTTCGTGTAAAGTCTGAATTTATTAGATTGTTGGACAACAACAACTACTAGTAGCTACTACTGAGCTACCACTGCCACAACTACTACTAACCATTCAATTATTATATATATATATAATCATTATTATTTTGTTTCATTAAGCTCAGCAAAACATATTACTTTGATTAAAATTAAATAAATTAGCTGTGAGCGAGTAAGTGGCAGAAGTAGGTGGGAGGAAATAAGAGAGAGAAATGATTGTGTTCAATTGTGTTGAGTGAAAAAAGAGGGAGAGAGTTTGAGTGTACATTATAGAGAGAGGAGGTGGGGGTGAGGAGGTGGGGGGGAGGTTGAGTGAGCGAGAGAAAGGGGAGGAGACAGCAGAGAGAGAGAGAGAGAGAGAGAGTGTGTGTGTGAATATGACTTTATTCGGGAGTCTGATCACACACGGAGCTCCAGTGAGCGGAGAGGAGGAGAGCAGAGCGGCTTCAGCTGTACAGACATCAGATGAGAGAGAGAGAGAGAGGACCTGATGATGAAAACACTCTTCTCTCAAACATACTTCACTCATTTAACCAAACTGTCACAACTCTAACTTTGGCTCCATGCGTCTTTTTTGGCACAAAAAAACCTGCAACTTTCCATCTCCATCCCCAAAGTAAGCTGCTATAAAAACAACCTCGGGAATATTTAAATTCTTCAGGCTGAAATAGATCAGATATTCACTTCTTGTGAGCATAAACATGACACTTTTAATGGAGCTGTTGGAGCTGAACGCGTATGTTACGGACGTGGTGCTTTACGCGCAAAGCGGTGAAGTCTGCCCAAGAGTTTTACTCTTCTTCTTTGGAAACGCTGTAAAAAACGCGGGTGTGAAACGTTGAGAAATCTGTTTGCAGTTTGAAGCTTTGTTGCGTTTTAAACTCCCATCATCCCGTTTTGCCTTCGGTGAAAGTTTTGTGCGTTTATTTAACGTTTCAGGTCAATTCTCAAGACTTTGTATGAGGTGAAATACACTGTGACGCGGCTCAGAGACATAGAAGGGATAAAACTGACTCTTTATTATCGGTGTTGCCTTTGAATAAAAGTCCACTTTATGGCTGCTGCGTTATTCCGCACAATAAAGCCAGAGGAAATGTCCTCCCGCTGAACAAACAGCGCTATCAGTCAATCTCTCTCTCCCTCTCTCTCTCTCTCTCTCCCTCTCTCTCTCTCTCTCTCTCTAACTCTCTCTCGCTCTCTCTCGAGCGCAGAGGACAGCACACACACACACGCGCGCGCGCGAACACACATATGCGCACACACACCACACGCAGGCGCTCGCCGACATACCGACACACACTGCCGCCGCCGCCGCCGCTGCTGTATCACACCAATGTCATTGCCGAGCTCGTGCTGCTGAGAGCCGCACGCTCACTGACTGACTGACTGACCGACTGACTGCTCTCCTCCAGGTCCGCTGTTCCCACAGACACCCACCGACCAGGCACACACCAGGAGGAGGATGGCCGGGGACGGGATGCCTTTCTCGGATGGAGAGCCGGCGGCGGTGCCCGCCTAGAGTCCGGAGCTCCTGCACCGGGAAACAAAAACATCAGACAAGACTGTTCCTCTGTCTTTAATCGGTGAAATAATCACCTCTTAGATCCACTGATCCATTGATCCCATTGATTGGTGAGTGGGAGGAAAGAGAAGGGGGGAGCCCGCGCGCACCGGAGACACCGGGACCATGATCCGGAGCTGCACGGGGTTTATCTGTGAAGGATAGAGCCGCCAAGAAGAAAAGAAAGAAGAAATAATAAAGGAGAAGGTTTATCATCTTTTCTGCTCGTGCAATATACATTCACTAATCCCGCTCATCTATTGATCCATTGATTGGTGACTGTTTGTTTTGCGCACCGGAGAGACCGGGACCATGATCCGGATTTGCTTGAGAGTTATATCCAAAGGTTAGAGAAGAAAAGAAGAATAAAAAGACAACAAAAAGAAAGGTTGTTGCTCATCTTCATTTACTGAATCGATACGTCTATTGATCCCAGTGATCGGTGACTGCTCTGCGTTGGGAGAAAGAACCGGAGGTTAAACTAAGAGGCGGGAGCGCATCGGAGACAGCCGGGACCATGATCAGGATCTTCCCGGATTTCAGCGTCCAGGTGACGGCCTCGGCTGCCGGAGGAGCCGTGGGTGGAGGCGGAGGAGGCGGCGGAGGCGGTGGGATGGTGACCGGACCCCCGGTGGGTCGGGTGCCGGTGCCGGTCCCCGGAGCCACGAACGGGACCCCGCAGAGCGTGCAGGGAATCACCGCCTACCAGCAAAGGTATGTGGGAAGCTGCAGAAAACGACCTGTAGCGTTACTGGTGTGGGATAGAAAATTAGTTTAATCTAAATTTAAGAAAAGTGCGCACATCCACACTGAAGGAAAAACACTTTAATATTCATTTGGTGTGTTTTTTGGTCCTTGAACGTGAGTTTTCAGGGAGATTTTAGTATAATATTTCAGAGATATTTCCTTTTTATTGCACTAAAATCTATCATAAATCTTCTTCACAGGACATTTCTATGTTCAGGTACAGTTGGGCATCTCTAACTCAGTGGACACTTTTTGTTTGATATTGTTTTTAAAGATATTTATCTATCAGTTGGTATTTTATATCAAAGCTTTCAAAATCATCCATAACCCCAGCGTGCAGCTCCATCAGCCTTTATGCGTAAACCTGGATGGAGAGAGTTTAACCGTGATCAGTGAGGGTCTATGCGGGTGATAAATGTCACAAAATGTGGCCTTTTTCTCAGTAATTTGCCTTTTTTATTTTCAGTTTTTCCCTCTTTATTCTGAAAAGGAAAGGAGCATCTGGTTACTTTTATGCCACGCGAGAGGATAAAATCCAATATCCACATTTCGGTTTTGGTATTATTAAGCGAGTTGTGCGCACAAGTGTTGTGTGAGAAGAGGCAGAGAAGTGGCGTGTTCAGCAAAGACGGAAAGGATGAGGCGGCAGAGGAGGAATGGCAGAACCGAACAGAGGAGTGAAGTTCAACTATTTAAGCAGAAATAGAGGAGAGAAGTCCGGGTATTTCAGTAGAAAAAAAACCAGCATGAGGTTCTGCTAATTCAGTGGAAACAGAGGAGGTAAATTATAGAAAATAGAGGAATGAGTTATTTCAGTAGAAAAAGAGAAATGTGGGTGTTTTCCAGCTGGTCATGAAGCCGCGGCTCCTCCAGTCCAGCCTGTTTTTTCTGGTGACAATTCACTCCATCCACCCCCCTGTTATTTCCTTATTTCTCCTCCACTCTGAATCTAAATGATTGCCTCCCTGTCCGGACGCTCAGTAGGGTTGTTTTTTCTAATCATCTGGAGCCGTGGGGGGGCCCAAACATACCACACACACACACACACACACACACAAACATATTCTCGCCTTATTACCAGAAAACTCTCCGTATTATGAATGTGTGTGTAAAGTCTAAAAGCTATGGGGAGCAAACACGACATAAATCACAGCCAGGGCCTCTCCGAGTGCACTGAGAGCGTCTTAGCCCTCTAAAGCAACAAATACGGAGAGAATAAGGGCCGTATTGTTATTTAAAGCAGGGCTGCTGGGCTCACATACACCCTGGCTGCAGTGGACTGTATGTTTGCATCCATACGGAGAGGTGAGGATTAGACTTTGACGTGTTCTCGGATCATTTCCTCTGACATAAAACCTGCAGGAATTTAACTATGTCATCATCTGGCAGCTGGGGGACCCGACAGAACTCTCTTGAGGACCCTTAAAAGGCCCCCCAGACCCCAGTTTGGGAACAGCCGGTTTGAAACACAGGCCTCCGTTTCAAAGCCGAACTTCACCAGGAACGGTTTGATTATTTGTGCGCGGATCTCTAACAGCCGCAGAGCCTCGTTTCATCCAAACGGGACATTTCAAAAAAAAAAAAAAAAAAAAATCTCCCCGTCCGTCCTCAGATCCTGCGTCTTCATCACCCCTCATCGTCTCGCTGCCCCTCTCCCTCTCTCTCTCTCTCTATACATAATGTTTCCCCCAACAAACAGCTGGGAGCTAATATGTTTATACATTACGCTCCATTATCCACGTCGCCTCCGTTTGACTGCTCTCAGTAAGCAGAGCTGAGATGGAGAGAGAGAGAGAGAAAGAGCAGCCAAACCTCATCCGCAAAGAACGGAGAGGGAGCGCTTGTTTCAGCGCCGCTGGACGAGGTTTAAAATCGAATCAGGAGTGAGCCGGTGCCGTCTCAGCTCAGAGACGCTCACAGTCGGAGCAGAAAAACCCACCGACTCCTGTGCTTTGATTTAACCTAAAATATCTTTAAATTTAAATCCCCAAAAAACTCATCTGAGGTGGAGAAAAGGAAGGTGATGTTTGGACCTTTTCACTGATGTCAGTGCGGTTCTGCTGCTGCTGCTGCTGCTGCTGGGGGTCAAATCTGTGACCTTTCAGCTTGTCATGTGACCAAAAAGCCAGCACCTTCCTTGCTTCTGAATTGCACTGTGTATCTTTTTCATGCACGGACGGCAACCAGAGAAGCAGCAAAGACCAATGTCAGTTTATTCCGACTCACTTTTAATGCAAATATTTTTATTTAGCTTCATTTTTAGAGTGAAATGAATCAGAATTTCTGCAGTAAATCACAGCATCTGCTGTCAAACTGCTGAGCATGATGAGGCAGAAGCACACGTCGATGCCTTTCCTGAATACATAACTACACGTGCGTTGATCGGCGGGCGGCGGGCTCATGACGATCGGGGGCTGGAGGTCACGCTTCTCCTCTCCAGTCTTTATTTTCCACCACAGCACCGCCTGTAACCCCGTGTTTGTGTGGAGAATACCCAGCATGCCTTTGACCTTGACAGGTCATTGGTATAGAGAGGGAGGCTTTTCAGCTTCCAGGGCTGCAGCCTGGGGGTTAATCACACAGCACACCGATTAGGTTACAATGAATTATACATTAAAAAAAAAGGAGGAATTTAAATGAATGTTGAGGAGAAAAAAAAAAAGAGAGAGAGAGAGAAAGAAGAAGCAGTCGGTAGTTTCTGTTGGAGGATAATGAGCCATCGCTGACGTACAAACATCAAAGCCTGGAGGAAAATATATTTTAGTGGCCTAAAATATAAAAAGTGAGCAGAATAATTAGATTTCTGGAGATGAAAGGAGGAGTTTTGTTCACATTTAGAAGCTCATAAGAATCCCAAACATGCAGATGCAAACACCAAAACATGAGCGAGGCTTTTTGGAATGTGCACAAAAAAAAAACAAAAAAAAATATAACAGCAGTTTAGAAAAGTTAGTTGCTGAATTTGTAATTTGAAGTGAGACATTTGCTGTGATGTGTTTATTGTGACACTGAAGGAAGGAAAGAGAGGAGAGAGCAGAGGAGAGGAGGGTGTGTGTGTGTGTGTGTGTGTGTGTGTGTGTGTGTGGAGGTGCATAGATCTGATTTACAGGGCAACCATCCAAATAAATCACCCATCACCCCCCCCTCCCCCTCCCTCCTCGCGCATGCTGGGTGGTGGTTTTTTTGTGATGGTTAAAAAATTGGATAATAAGCCCGCGGTGCAACCTGTAATACAGGAAGAGAGGGAGAATTAAATAAAAAAACAAACACAGACACACACACAAACTGACTCCAACTGCAACTGAGTGGCGTTGTTGCGCCGGGGCTGGAGAAAATACCGGAGATCTGTGGTGTCCCTTCTTTTTTCCCTGTGAGCAGCAAAGAGGAGAGAAAAATGCTCCGAAAAACCACAGAGACTCTGACCGCCGAGCGACGCTCCGCCGCGGGGATTTTAACGGGGATATAGAGACGCTGCAGCGGCGACGAGAATGTAAAGATTTGACGCGCCTGCTTTGCTTTTTTTTTTCCTCCTCCCGGAGCGCATGCAGGAAATTCCTCTGTAGTGCCAGAACCGAAACGTGTGAAGAGAGAGAGAGAGAGAGAGAGAGACAGAGAGGGGAGAGACAGCGGGATCTGAGAGGCATCCACCCCCAGGTTCCCCCTCACTTCGCTCGGCATGCCTCTGCTGCTGCAGCCCGGTCCCTGCCTTCGCCTCCACCGCCCGTTGTTTCCACGCTGAGCAGCGGCGGCGGCGGCGGCGGCGGCGGAGGAGAGAGACAAGCACGAGACGCACGCACAGCACAGCACAGCACAGCACGCACGCACGCTCAAACACACACACACATACACACATACACACACTCACACGTTCACACACACGGACATGGCTTTGTCTTAACACACCGACCATGACGCATTGCTGTCAGGGCGCAGCGCACCGCCGCGGCTCCGCGTCCACATAAATCTGAGGGGAGAAAAAAAAAAGAGGAAAAAAAAGAACAGAAAGTAAGAAATCAAATAATTGTTGCAGGAAGATGGCGCCCACCAAGCCGAGCATCCAGCAGGACCCGACGCGGAGAGAACGGTAACGGGGCTTGGATTTTTGTTCCTGCACACACTCCTCTTCCTCCTCTTCCTCCTCCTTCACTGCATGTTTACAGCTGCACACAAGCGGGTTTGAACGAACCGGCAGCCCGGCGGGTTGCCGGCTGTTCCGCGTCGCTTTGCGTTTTTATTGTGAGCCTGGAGGTGTCAGGAGGAACGCTGTTACCCTTTCCAGAGGAGGGTCGAGGTGTACGTGCCCGCGTGCGTGCGCGCCTGTGTGTGTGTGTGTGTGTGTTTGTGTGTGTGAGAGAGAGAATCAGAGGAGGCTTGTGGCGGGGTAACAGGTCGGTTGGTTGACTGTTCGGGAGAAACGGAGGACAGTCTTTGCTTTGCCTGCTGTCGCCTCTCGCCTTTACTTGCTCGTGCATGTGTGTATGTGTGTAGCTTGACGTGCACGTGGGCGCGCGTGCAGTTTAGGAAGCCATGCAGTGTGTTGGCTCCAAGCAAGCAAGGTGTGTGTGTGTGTGTGTGTGTGTGTGTGTGTGTGAGCGTCGAGGAAAACATGTGCATCCATCGATGACAAACCTGCTCGTGTTTGTGTGGGCACGAGTACTACTGCTGTACTACTCTGTGTGTGTGTGTGTGTGTGTGTGTGTGTGTGTGTGTGTGTGTGTGTGTGGCTCAGAGGAATTAACAGGAAGTTTTTTATGTGGAAGGATGTGCGTGGATTTACCTGTACAGAGCTCCACCTGAGCGTGACCCCAGAGGCGGTTCAGAGGCTGTGATTTTTAAGGTGGAGGGTCAAGGTTAGGGGGGGGTTTGGAATTAAAGGTGGAAATATGAATAATTGTGTTTTCTGGATGTCAAATGTTTTCTGCTCAACTGGTGGATTCATGCACACGATGCTTCCTCACCAGACACCATCCATCCTGTTCTATTCTATTCTATTCAGTACAGAACTGACACAGGTTGATTGTTTCCTCACCTGTTGATTTACAGATGACACATGATTCTGTTTTATTCTGTTGTGCTGAATGGGTTATGTTGGACACAATCATCTGGATGGAAATATATAAATATATAAATATATATGTTTGTTTTTCCAGCTGGTGATTCAGAGATGACGAGCAATCAGATAACTTTGATTCTTTTCTTTTCGTATTTCTTCCTGTTTCGTCTGCATTTGTTATTGACTGAGTGTCTCTTCTGCATTTTATTCTATTCTATTCTATTCTATTCTATTCTATTCTATTCTATTCTATTCTATTCATTCTGTGGCTTATTATTGTACATAATGGTCACAGGTTGATGATAGGAATATATGTTTCTTCACCTGTTGATTGATTTAGAGAGGACACCTGACTATCACTATGCAGCACATCAGACGTGGTTTTTCTGGACAGGAATACATTTTTTTATTTGTTCACCTGTTGATTTAGAATCACAAGCAATCAGACAACATCGATTATTATCTACACTTATTTCTTCTTATCTGCATTTGGCATGTTATTGATTTGAAACACATTTCAAAATACATCTTCAGCCTGTTATTTCCAGTAGATTTTCTGCATTTTATTCTGCATATTACTGTAAATAAAGGCCAGTGGTTCTTGGAGGAGAATCCATATTACTTCACCTGTTGATTTAGAGCTGAAACATAACTGTTCTGTTCTATTGCAAGTATGGGAGATATTGATAATTAGTGGATAACGGACACGTATCATTTTCTATATATTTATATATTTGATTTGGTGGAAACAAAACTGTTGTTTCAGACGGGTTTCCTGCTCTCTGTTTTATTCTATTGAATCTTTTGCATATTAGTGTAACTTTTATTTTCTGCTGTTTGGATGCTGTCGCTGCAGTAACGTGTGACTTCTGCTTTTTAAGTTAAAAACAAGGCTGATTCCTTTATTACAGCATCACTGGATGATGATGCAGATTTGTTTGAAGCTGTTGATTAATTCTATTTATTCATTTTAGTCATTTTGTTTGACTTCAGTTTGGTCAGCTGATGTTATTCAGATGGATGGAGGATGATGAAATGCTCTCTCTCTCTCTCTCTCTCTCTCTCTCTCTCTCTCTCTCTCTCTCTCTCTCTCTGTGTGTGTTCTTTCCCCTCTTTGTAACCTCGACACTAACATCTATTGTTATAAAGAAAAAGGTGCAGCAGATAATTTGGTTCCAGCTCACTGAGGTCGTCTCTCTGCTCGACCGCTCCCCCCCCCCCCAAACCCCCCACCCTCCGCCCTCGCTGGCTCGTTGTGTCGCTGGTTTTATTTCCTCCAGTTTAACAACACAACACCTGCTCTGACAAACCCTCACTCTGGAGAAACGTTTGACTTACATTTGACTTATTGAGCAAAATCCTTTTGATTTTTGTTTTTGTCTTTTAACGCAGCATCTTTTTACCACAGTGTTTCTGCAGGCCTGTAATTATTTGGAAAGACTCAGACGTGTGTTTGTTTGCGCCAGTAAATCTTGAAACCAGATAAATCTAACCCACTGTAGGGACAAAGAAGAGGCACCAGAACCAGACAAACAACAGCTGGGATGGTGATGCAGTGACTTTCAGACCTGATTCACATCTGATCATTCGGTCTGAGTGTGAATATAAGTGCGAGTGCACAGAGTCACATTTCCCGTCTGGATCACAAGACGTCTGATAAAACGCAACTTGAATTTTGTCTCTTCATAAATAAGAATCCTGCAACTATTTTCCTTTTTAGCAGAATGTTTTCCTGCAGCGTGTCACCAAAGATACTGAAAGCTTTAATAACTTTTCACTTTCTCATCATATCGAGAGCTTTATGCTCCTCTGACACTGTTTTACTGTTAGCCAACGTGAACCTTGATTTATTCATATTTTGTGAATCAGAGATGTTTCAATACAAACTTTCTCCTCGTTATGAGGCGGCGTTTCCTGAATGAAAGAATGTAAACAGGATTACTCGACTGTTCTCTTGCAAAGTCAGATTTCAATATTTACAACAATATAAAATCACATTTCTCCCGTTGAATCAAACGGTTGTCCAACTAAAAATCCGGCTTTGTTTTAAGCTTATATTGCATGTAACATGGAAGGATGATAATGGGTTATATAGTAAACACAGACTGGTTTTTGCTCATCACTCCCACATGATGTTGTGACGGCTCATCAACAGTCAACCGTTTAAAACCAATAACTGAACTATAAATCAGCTCCACCAGTAACATCCAGCTACACAGGATAGTGAGAGCAGCTGCTACTGTTAGAGCTCACTGGCAACGTCTTTCTCCAACTAAAATCTTTAAACCTAAACAAGAAATTCGACTGTTTGTCAGCGACTTTTAAAACATATGATGAGAACGATCGAGGTCACGGTTGAAGGAAACCATCGCTGACGTTTTCCCAACAAACAGCGTGCATGAAGAGAATTTACGGGATTTTGTGCTGAAGTACAACGACATAATTGCTGTTGCTTCACATAATCATGGGATGAAAGATCACATCTGTAGATATGGAAGTCATATTATAAACAAGCAGCAAATCTGAGTCAAACCTGAAAAGCTGTGAAAATATTTTGTTTTTTCATATTTTAAACATCCAGTTAAGGACCGGCGGGAAAAAGCAGCACTCACCCCTCCTTCATCACCACCACTGAGGTGCTCTTGAGCAAGGCCCCTTCATCTCAAACCGCTCCAGTGAAGCTGCTCAGTGGGCGGCAGATTAAGACTGTGTGGTTATACTGGGCGGCTTCCAGGCGTCAATGTGTGTAACTGTGTGAATGTGATTTAAGGCGTTCCTGCAAAAAACAGAGGCTTCCTCTCAGTGAGACTTCCCTGAATAAATAAAGGATAAAAAAGATGTGTTTTATTACAGTGTTACAGTGTTTATGACTTCATGTAGATTAAACAGACTACGGCTGCAGTCGGAGGCGTCGGGTCAACGCAGAGCAGCAGATTAACAGCCGGCTATTTGCATACGTGTCCTGTTTAAAGAGCAGAGAGCAGGCGGAGGGTCAAAGGTCAAATGTATAGAGCTGAAATTACACTTCGCTGCTGTCCAGCCTTTCACTTTCACAGATTCTGCTACAAAGAGGTTTTTATCCTTTTTTTTTAATTTGTCTTGAACTGTGAGGAGACAGGAAGTTGCGACCCTGACGGGAGGAAGTTGAATTGACGCTGTCGAGGATCAGACTTATTACCTGATATTACCTCGGCCTTTCCTCTCACCTGCTGAGGGTGAAACTCTCTCAGATTGTCTCCGAGGGAATCTGGTGATTTTTTTAAACAGCTCATACGGATGATGAAAGACAGTTTCTGTTTCTGACTGGTTCCTAAAGGACACGGAGCTCAGAGGCTCGTGTCAGATTTATTCACAAACTGATTTTTGGAGGATAGTTTAGGGGAATTTTTTTTAAAAAAAGCTGACATGTTTTTATAGTTTGAGAATGTGGAGGAGAAGCTGCAGTGACAGCCCAGTGAGGATGCTGTTGCACACAGACGACTTATAATGGTTTCTGTCTGAAACCAGTCCGGATCACAGTAAGAAAATCAAAAACTCTGGCCCTGGCTTTGTGTCATGAAATTGTCTGGTAATTTAGATCAAACAGTTTAATGTGTTTTTTAGGGTTCAGGAAAGAACTGACAAATGGTGTCATGTTGTAAACAGATGTGTTGGATCAGAAAACGCTTCAACTGGGCAAAAACAATGAGATCCTGCAACGTGTTCTGCGGTTTACTTTGGAAGACTTGTTTGTCACTACTGAGAATTCACACCAAGTAATTTATCAGCCTTGCATGTTGTCAAAAAGATGTCGAAAAGATGTTGGGGACCAGCCAGAACCTCGTGGCTGCAAGGTCCTTGAAGTCAGAAAAATAACGACATGTTCTTTTTATCTTCTGCTGATCCTTTATGCAGCCCCTCAGTTCAGCCTCTGTCTGAAACAGGCTGTTTTAGTTCCTGTCTCTTTAAGGCCCCGCCTCCCGATGAGCCCACTCTCTTCTGATTGGCCAGCTTCCTCCGGCTCCAGAGGATACGTAAACAAACTGTAGTAGCAGGATTTAATTTCTGTTTCTCCTTCTTTACTCCAAATATAAACTTCTCAGATACATCTGTAGATATACGAGAGGACGACGCGAACATGGAACAACCTTAGCAACAAAGATCACCGAACGGACGGCCGTCTGTTGGCGTGTGAACAATCTCGAGGAAGAACGTTGCAAACTAAGCGTTCAGCGCAGGTTGAAGCCCTGACTTTTGACTTGAAGGGAGCATTTTTACATACGTTCACCTCAAGTTTCGGAACAGAAAATCACAAAATATACATCCCCTTTAAATGGACGTTGTAGTGAGATTATTTTGTCAACAATCAGGAGAATAGCTGAGCGTTTTGTGATTCGCTGCCTATATGGTCACGATGTTCAGACGACAAACTACTCGGTTAAAGGAAAAAGAAAGATCATCTCAATAGTTTAAAGAAACCAACATCACGACGTGATGATGTCGCTTTTACTGACGAGTAGCTGAATGTAAAATCTCAGATGTGTCCTTGAACGCACCACGAACAGCTCCTGTTTGTAACAGCGACACGTGATGATGCCTCAACTTTGATAGCGAGAGGAAAAAAAAAGAAGGTGATTAAATGTTTTATTGTGATGGATTATCTCTCGGTAGCAGGTTTCAAGTCACTGCGAGCTGATTTTCATAGAAATGAACAGAAACCAATGACTGCCTGGAAGGAAGGAAATCAATCTAAAAACTGATGGTTTGTTTAGGCAATAAAGTGTACAAATTTGTAGGTAATTCATCTATTAATTTCTCTCGTCATCCATCCATCTTCTCCCTCCAACCTTTCTATACTCCCACCATTTACTCCCTGCTTACATCCATCCATCCCTACATTCCCCTCCATTCATCTCTCCATCTGCTCCTCTCCCCCCCCTCCATCCTGTGTGTGTGTGTGTGTGTGTGTGTGTGTGTGTGTGTATTTCTGCTAAAGGCTGTCAAGCAGCGACGGCGTTTTGGCTGAGCTGCTGTTTGTGGATCTATTTCTGGGGGCATTTCAGCGCCGATAGGCATCTGGAGGAGACCAAATTAATTTCCAGGTAGAGAGAGGGAGAGAGAGAGAGAGAGGAAGTGGGGGTAGAAGGAAGAGGAGGAGGAGGAGGAGGACAGACTTCATAGCCGACTGCACAAGTGCTCCCACTATCAGTACACTACAGCGGCTCTGGAGAGGAGGATGATGGAGAGATGATGGAGAGGAGGACCGGACGAGAGACTGAGAAACGGCAAGGGAGAGAAAACCGGGGGGGGGGAGGGGGGGGGGGGGGGGGACTTTAGAGAGGCATTAGAAACAGTAGAAGAAGATAAAAGGAGGAGGTGTTATATGATGAAGGTGGGGATGAAATGGAGTGGAATGAAGGAAAACAGAGTAAAAGAACCAAAAAAAGCAAAAAAAAAAAGAAGGAAAGATTTGTATATTTTGTTTAGGAGGGAGACTGATAGAGACATGTGACGTCATTTATTTAATATTCAGCATTTTGGCAGCAAATTTGGTCAACTGCCTACATCTATGAAGGGGCTGCGCTGGCCAAAATAATGACCACATGGACCGTAAGCATGAAGAAACATGCATGAACACGTCTGTGTATGCAGACACCCGACGTAGAACAAACAGACCTGCGTGCAGTCGCAGCATCAAACTAATACCAACAGACAGGTGACGAGTTTAAAGCAAAACCTGAATAATAAGAGAGCGGAGAAACAAAGCAGATGCAGATACTTTCATACAGAGTGTTCACTGATTGGTTGGAGACTGTCCTCCCAAGAAGAACAGCAGCATCTGTTGTTTCAGCAAAATTAACACGTTTAACTCACAAGATCTCAACCCTGATGAAGACCTACAGTACCAGTCAAAGGTTTTCAATGGGAAGATGTGTTCAGACTTTAGACTGTTACTGTATTTTACAGCGTTATGTTCTCTTTAGGGCTGCAAGTAATATTTTCATAATCACTTAATCTGATTGTTACTTTCTTGATTAGTCGTTTTGGTTATAAGATGTCCTCAAACAGTGAAAAATATCTGTTATAACTTCTTAGAGCCAACAGTGATGTTTCCAAAAAGTCAAAACCTCCAAAATATTCAGTTTACTATCATGTCTGACAAAGAAAAGGCTCAAATCTTCACATTTGAGAAGCTGCAACCAGCAAACGTTTGCTCAATAAATGATCAAGAAACTTTCTATTGAAGGTTCACTGAAGCTGTAGCAGATAATAATTATACTTCTATAAGAAACTCACATATAGAAACAGCTTAATCCAAATATTTTTTAATTTTTTTGAATAAGGCAACATGTTCTTATTATGAGTATGAATATTAAATAACTTCATTAATTGTCATACAAATAATTAGAGATCAGGTTCAATATGAGAATCTATATTAAGAATGAGGAAGATGAAGAAAAGAGGAAACAGTAGAAGAAACGATTGAGAGCGCAGAAACCAAGAGACAAAGACAGAAAGAAAATTAATGCAGAACAAAAAAACGTAGAGAACTGAAGAAAAAAAAGGAAAAATGATCTCTGAAGAGCTGAAATATGAGATCAGCAGAGAGACGAGTGGATGAGAATCACTCAGTGACCTGATTGGCTCTCACCAGCGGACGACTGTTAGGATGAATCAAACTCACCCGCAGGCTGGATAAGAGCCTCTTAAAGCCTGCGGGAGTGCTTGGTTAGCTTTCCCAGAGGAGGCAGGCGGGTGGGAACACCTGCCTGATAGCCCAAAGCCAGCAGATATGAATGAATGTGTGTTTGTTTGTTTGTTTGTTTCAGGCTGGTTGCTGTTTCAAATCTTTTACTGGAGTGTGAAAAGGGAGATTTTTTTTTAGGTGTTTTGTTGATATAGTTTCTGATAAACAGTCATGTTAATTATTTTCTTTAAATGAATCAGTATAGTGTGTGTGTGTGTGTGTGTGTGTGTGAACGGGCGACAGAAGCAAAAGTAAAGGAACTCATGACTGGAAAGAAGAGATTTATTTTTGGAGTTTTTGATCATCTAAGATCGTTCTCAAACTTGTTTAGTCCAGTTAACGGGACTCTGGTTGGTTTTCCTCCTTGCAGCTTTGCATGCTGGGATGTTGACGTTGCTGGCAGCTAGACGGACAAAGATTCAAGGTCCAACCTGGACCGACAACCGAGTACCTCGTCTTCTTGATATCTGGGCAGATAGCAGCTTCTTCAACACCTACTTCCTGTGTTCATGTTCTTGCTCCCGCCCCCCAGACACATCCGACCAATGAGAGGAGAGAACGCTCTCACCTTTCCGCTGTCAGTGATGCATCTCGGATTTTTCATCCACCGCATCCAGTTCAGAGCAGAACAAACACACAGAATTAGGGTGCAACATCATAAAGCATCATCTAAATATTTTTTACCAGCTGTTTATCAGGAAATATCCTGCAGTGTTACATTGATTACATTACATACATTATATTAATGTGGCAAATGCTTTTGTCCAAAGCAGCTGACGATACTTAGGTTTAACACCCGTAAGAGCAAAAGCTAGATGTCATCATCCCTCCCAAACAAAACATGTGTGCTTGAAAAATGTCTTCTGGGCCGCACATATTGATACAATCCTCATGAAGAGCATCAGAGGAGGTTTCCTGTTTCCTGTTTCCTGTTTCCTTTTTATATTGATATGTTTGGTGGTTTGAAAGCAGCCACCTGACTTTGTCTGATGGTTGAAATCTGTCCTTTTGCTCAGAAACTGGCAAAGAGAGAAAAGCGAGAGAGAGAGAGAGAGAGAGAGAGAGAGAGAGAGAGAGAGAGAGAGAGAGAGAGAGAGAGAGCGGATTAACAGGAAGAAAGAAAAAAGGGGGGCTGGAGCGGCAGAGTGAGAAAGTAAAACTGGGAGAGAAAGTGAGCCTGTGGTGGTGGTAGTGTTGGCGAACTTTCAGAAACAACAGAAAAACCACAAAGCACAAAGTTGGCTTTGTCTCCAAAACCCCCTCCCCCCCCCCCCCCCCCCCCCCCCCTCTTCCCTTCCTTCCCAGGGGCGAAATAACACAATAAAATGTCCCATTGCCCCATTCTGATGAGCGAGAGACACAGAGACACAGAGAGAGAGAGAGAGAGAGAGAGGCTGGGATGAGGTTTTGGCAGCCGGTTGGTGGTTTGGTGGTTTTTGTGGAACTGCAAAGTGTTCGAGCTCAGCCAGATCCTGACGTGTTGTTAGGAAACAGCTCGAGATGCTTAAACAGCCAAGAAAAAAAGAAAAGAAAAGAAAAAACGAGTCCTGAAGCTTTAAGTTTTGTTTCAAACATGGAGTCTTTGTGCTGCTTCCATCTGTGATTTCACCAAATTTAGTTTTGTCCAGACATTCATGTAAACACGGTTATCAGAGCGAGAAGAAGAAGAAAAAAAACCCCAAAACAGTCCACTGATGTGTCTGCAGATGATGTCTGAATGAAAATTGCTTTCCTTTCAAACTGAATTTACATTTGTCTTTGGGAAGGAAAATGCATAGAAAATGTCTCTGGCCAGGCAATTGAGCCTCGGCAGCAGCAGCAGCAGCAGCAGCAGCAGCAGTTTGTACGTTTGTTACCAAATAACAATGTGTAAATTTCCGGCACGCCGCTGCTCTGACACGGACTCTGCTTTCGTCCCAGATGGAGAAATGTATGAAAATGTAAATGATGCTGTACATGGCTGAAGCATTTTTCGAGGCGCACAAACATGTTGTTGTTCTTGGTTTTTACATAAACAAATGCAGTTTGTGTGTGTGTGTGTGTGTGTGTGTGTGTGTGTGTGTGTTACATGCAATTTTCAAAAGCCCTGACTGTCTGGTCGCTCTTTTAACTTTACATTTTCAAGTAGAAGAAGTAATCAACTTTTACAACTTTTTCTAAAAGCTTTAGCATCCTTTAAACATTTAAGATGTATAAAGTTGCTGTCTGACCACCTGCTCTGATTGGCCGCCTCCTCCTCCTCCTCCTCCTCCTCCTCCTCCTCCTCCTCCTCCTCCTCCTCCTCCTCCTCCTGGTACAGATAGGGATGGAGAGAACACCCTGAGCTGTTTTTTATTTACAAGGACAAATGTGCCCATATTGTGTTGCTGAAAAGACCAAATTTAGATGGATGATAGAGACTCGGTAACCAAGGTTAGCAACACCCAGCGTGCAACACTTTTCAAAATTGATCCTCTTGTGGACTAAAAGTTCCTCCAGTGTTTCGCTGCTCGTGTTTACACATCTGGATTATTTCTGATTCAGAACTTTGAGGCAAAAAGGACAAATTGTGTTGATTTATTTATTCAAAACCTACTTTAATTCACGTACAAGTAAACTGTGATGTCAAACTGGATGTCAAACTCCATGTGACATCATTCAAAACAGAAACAGCTCGATTCTAGTCAATATTAATTAATTCTATTGGTTGATTGGTCTTTAAAATGTCAGAAAATGATGAAAAATGTTGATTATTGTTTCTGGAAGCCTAAGATGCAACTTAAAATGTCTTTTATTGTCCTGACTAACAGTCCACAACACAAAGATACTCAAGACACCAAAAAATATTCACATTTAAGAAGCTGGAAACAGAGAAAAAGAGGCTCAAAACGATACGACCAAGATGGTTGTCAATTCATTTTCCTCTCAATTCCTGTATTTTACTCCTCTTCTCCCCTCTTCTTTCCTTTCCTCCTCTTCTCTCCTCCTCTCTCCTCTTCTCTCCTCTTCCTCTCTTCCTCTCTTCCTCCTCACTCCTCTCCTCTCCTCTTCCTCTCTTCCTCTCGTAGACAGAGGATGTAATCAGCTCAGACCTGCTGACTCTGCAGCTTCCCACCTCAGGACCAATATCTACCTGTCCTTGAAAACACACACTTCAATTATACTACACCTTAGATTGGTTAAACACACACACACACACACACACACACACACACACACACACACACACTATCCTTTTTCTGTATTACTCTTTCCTGCTTTTGTATTATTTCTGTTCTTTCTCTTTTTGCCCTTCCTTGTTCTCTCTCAAACTACTCTCTCTCTCTCTTCCTCATTCTTTCACGTCCTCTCGTCTTCACTTTCTCTTTTTCTATTTTTTCTGTCAGCCACTTTCAGTCTTTATTCCCTCTCTCTCTCTCTCTCTTTCTTCACTTTCACTTCTCTCTCTCTCTCTCTCTCCTACCTGCTCGGGGTTTCTGGCAGTGATGTTAATGGCCTAAGAGGGATGGAGTGATGATGGAGGGATGGATGAAAGTACAGGTTGAATAGCGAATGCCCTCCACCGCTCAAAAGGTGTCCAGTGCAATTTCCGCTTACACAGCAGTGATGTAAAGGCCTTTTTCCCGCTACAGGAACTTCATGCGACACATGACGCGGCTTTCTGTTTCCACTGGTCTTTGCTGGTTCTGGTGACTTCAGGCTGTTGGCTGTGATTGGCTTGATATAGTTAAAGTTTTGCAGTAGAAGTACTGGTTTGTTCCCCAGTAAGAGTCCTCATGCATGTTAGGAGGAGGATCAGTTCTCCAGCAGGATCCTCGTTGGTGCTCGGAGTCTTTGAGAGCAGAGTCTCAGTTCAAATGTACAAAAAAAAAAGCACAGTTAGTCCCACTTTAGTCTTTTTAAGTTTAGGTCTCAGTTTGAGGAATACAGTAGGAAGAACCTCGTAATAAAGCCTTAAGTTCAGCTCCGGGTTATGAGTTGAACTCTATATGGAAGTTCTGCAGATTTAATTCGACCAAACTTACATTTCAGGCCGTACTTCCGTTATCTCATCTCGGTTTAATAACACAGGAAGTGGCAAAACTGTGATTTATTGATTTATTACATTTGATCAGCGCTGACTAGTTTGATCTGAGTTTGGTGAGCTGTCAGTTCAGGGGTCACTTTCTTTTATTTGCAGCTTTATTGAGTAAACAACACGTATTATTTGTTTTGGTCCGTGATGTTTGTGCTGTAGTGAGACATCTAGTCCAATATTCAATCTTTGATGACATAAAAATAAACCCATATAAAACTTCCTGTGAAAATAAGAGCGATGACTGAACATTTTATGATAATGAGTCGAGTTTTAATAAGTCTTCTATAATTATTTCCTAACTTATTTATGGCTATGATTATTATTGATCATTTCATAATATAATATTTACTCATTTAATCCTTTTGGTCTCCGTAAAATAAAGTAAAGTAGTAGTTTTAAACTGTGATAAAGATAATGAATGAACATAATAAAACAGTGTATTTTTTCACATTTTATGTGTATAAACACAAACAGTAACCCCTCTCCTGCTGCGTGCGTGTGTGTGTGTGTGTGTGTGTGTGTGTGTGTGTGTTAGTGTGTGTGTGTGTCCACTAGTTAAAGCAGGTGCTGTAACATGTAGATTGACCAGCTGCTCATATTGTTGCTTCAAACCCAAGAGGAATTATTTGGAAATTAATTTGTGTGTGTGTCCAGTTGCCAGGACAGGTGTTGTAGCATGATGATGATCAGCTGCTCCTGTTTTTACTCTCTCTCTCTCTCATATATATAACAGTGCTCGCTCGCCCTGTGTGTGTGTGTGTGTGTGTGTGTGTGTGTGTGCGCGTGTCGTCTCCGGTTGTCTTTCAGTGCTGCAGTGTCGTCATCGTGTAAAAAAAAAAAAAAAACACCCGTCACTCCTCTCCTCTCGTCTCTGCTCTCATTACCTCTTCTCGTCTCCTCTTTGCCCCCCCGGTCCAGTCACCTGTTTTGCCCCCGTAGGCAGGAAGGAGACCTGAGGGGGGGAAATGACTATTGATTATTCTCTGTTAGGCAGAGAGGAGGAGGAGGAGGAGGAGGGAGGACGAGGAGGGACACCTCAGTCAGAGGGATGAGGGATGCATTCAAGAAAACACAGAAAATAACAGAATACAGATGGACGGATGTCTGATACTGCTGCAAATACTCAGTACAGAGCCAAACATGGATTAATCCGCCGATGAAAATAGTCCCAACATTTGCTAAAAGTGGCCAGCTGTTTTAGGAAATTACTTTTTAAAAAATGAGACATTATATTTGTGAGCTGGTTTTGAAGATGCTCAGTAGGAACTTTATAGAAAGTTTAGAGATGGATGTCTGACTGTTGCTAATTTTCAACATTACATTAAATTAAATAGATTATATCCCGTTATCGATATTTACTCTGAATGTCTACATGGTTTTTTTATCTTTTTAAAGTTTAATCTCGACCTCGGAAGCAGCAGAGAAGAAGACAGTGTCACCTCCAGGTCCGTTTAGTAGCAGCTGTGTAGTTTTCCATCATATCACATGACCTTCATCAGCAGATGATAACTTAAAAGTTGATTTTTCTAAATTTATTTTATTGTTTCATCTTAGAGCTTGTATTTTATTTGAGTCTTTCTCTGTCAAACATCCAGCCTTTCTTCATCTCTTCTTTCTTCTTCTACACATCTGTCCATCCATCTCTGTCCATAAACTGTGTGTTTGTGCAGTAAAAAGCCTCTGTGTTGTCTGTTGTCGGACAGCTTTTAGGATTTGAACCATCGACCTTGCATAAACGAGCGCCTCCGTCCTCTTCAGGCGGGTCGGCGTCGCTACCTTCCCGCCTTGTTGTCATCATTGTTGTTCCTTTTCCCATGATGGATCTGCTGCGTGTAATTTCATGCATGTGTCCTCTGGTTATTGATGTCTGTACTTATTCACCCACTTGACTCCTGGCCCCCCGCCATACACACACACACACACACACACACACACACACACACACACACACACACACACACACACACACAGACTGAACACCTACACCTCTCACCATTAAATGATTTCAGCCATTATGTCCTGCACACACATATCGATGCACATGCAGCCGTTGTGTATGTGTGTGTGTGTGTGTGTGTGTGTGCTTGTGTGTGTGTGTGTGTGTGTGTGCAGAGTCCAGAGGCAACGCTGTGAATCTTTATTGTGTCTCTGTGACCTTATTTGAGACACTCGGATGCCTCCTCATTGTCACACTGTGAATTCCAATAAAGTTTGAATTTATTCAAACTAGACTTGGACGGTATCTGTTTTATATATGCCTCAATCAACCGCCTGAACCCGACCTGCAAACCGCGCAGAAGATATGTTATGAATATGAGCGTTTAGGAGGAAGTACAAGGCAAAAAATCAGATAAAACAATTAAAACTGTCTCCTGTTTTCCTGTCAACAATCAGCATCACTTTCTTTTAGCTATGATCACCACATTTCCCAAACCTAGTAGTAGTTTTAGTCGCCTAAACTTAACACAGTCTTAAGCGTAGAGGAGGCAGATCAGATCATCTGGGTTGTTTTGCAGTGAAAACTGTCGTGTTTTGTCATATAAAGACTTGTCAGAGGAATGTGTGGCACATTACAGAAGTGCTGAAAGTTTTAGCTGTTGTCAAGGAAAAGAGAGAATCTTCTGCTGCCAGTAGACTGTTTTATTTTGACCAGAAGAAGAACAGATACAAACTCTGGTTGGCTTGTAATTGCTCAGTCTGAACATGAAGGAACTAGGGGTGAGCCCGAATACAAATACATTATTCTGCAAAGCACAAATAGTGGGTTTTTTGTTTTTGTTTTTCTTTTTTAACGAATATTTATTTCATACAAATATTTTAAAAATTATTTGTTTTCAGGAAGAAAAATGTCAACTACCAGCATGCAGGTCGGTTACATCACTATCTCAGTGTCTCTCCTCTGCTCCGCTGTGACGTCTATCAGCAGGTCTCAGTGAGGGGAGTCACATCCACCTGCTACATGACGCACATTTCCTAATTTGGACATCAGTCCCCGAGTTAAAGCTGAGCTACTGACACAAGCTTCATGAACACTTATTGTGACACTTTAATTTTCTAAAATTAAAAGTGTAATAAAAACAAAAACAGGATTTTTAAGCCTCTTTCGGCTTTTATTCGAATACAAATACAAATAATTTTGCTGCCTCCACAAATACAAATACTGGGCTCTCTGCACATCCCTAGAAGGAACTGAAGGTGTTTTCAGACAGCGAGCGGTTGCTGCTGCTGCCTCCATTGCTTTCAGTGTAAAAACGATTGCAACCATGCCAGCGGCGACGGTTCGACAGCTGCGGCGAGGCGTCAGAGCTCATGACTGTTCAGCTTCTTCTACCAGAGAAACAAAACATGAGCTGATGCAGCGAAGAGAAACATTGGAGCTACAACAGTTTCAAAGTCTGTTTGTCTGGGACAATAAACAATGTTTATGACACTAGTTAGAATGTTAATTGTGTTTTATTTTATAACCATTTTCCTCTATTTTAAGCTACAACCTGCTCTGTGTAGCCGTGTGATGACGTTAAACCAGGTGGAGGCTGCAGCAGCAACCACTCGCTGTCTGAAAGCATCTTAAATGAAAAAGAAAGTCCAGTTTACCATTATCAGATCACCGCTACCATATAAAGGTGGAGTCAAACCAGTAAGACTCCAACAGGTTACAGAGACTTTCTGCTGCAGAAAAAAACATCAGATGATCCAAACTCATCTAATGAATAAAATATTAAATGTTTTTGAGCTCAAACAGAAGCTCCCTAATTTCCAGCTGATGTTTCCATTTTCTAGTTTTTTAAAAAACTGCTTTCCATGCAAGATTAAGATTCAGGATTCAACACTGTAGCAGCCTTTCATGCAAGCAGTGAAAAAAAAAAAAAAAAAAACTCCCAGAAATGTAAATTTGTCTTTGGCTCGCTGCCTTTTGCTCTTAACATATGTACAGTATCACCGTCGCTGCTGGGTGAACAACCTTTCATCTCTAAATAGTCATCTTTCCAGGAACTAACAGAAACAGTCTTGTTTTTGACCAGGTTTTATAATTCAGTTTGATCACTTAAGCACAAGCAACAAACTGTGACCAAAAAACTGAATTCAGAATGTTTCCACAACAAGGTCTGTGTGTTCATCATCCAGCCAGCAGAGTGTAGAAGTTTATGAATGACATTATGTAGGATGGGTGACAGGTTGAAGGTGGTATTAAAGGTGTAAGAGTGTGTGTGTTTGCATGTAGCTTCTCTCTGTAAGTGTGTGTGTGTGTGTGTGTGTGTGTGTGTGTGTGAGGTCAGTGTGGCAGTGGGAGGTTGGTGGGGTGACGCTCTGAGCTCTGTAGTGGAACAAATTGAAAGCCAAGCTAGTATCAATCACTGTGAAGCCATACTTAATTGTCCCGGACACACACACACACACAAACGCACACACACACACATAAAAAAAAAAAGCAGTTTGATAATGAGAATCAGTGGACGAGGAGAGGATCAGGAATCTGAGATACAGCAGAAAAAAGAGGAGAGAGAACAGATTTATGGATGGATGTAAACAGAGAGCAATAAAAAGAAAAGGAAGAAGAGGGACAAAATATAAGATGACATGAAAGGAAGTAAATTGTTGAACAGCATTTTTGCAATAACATATGCAGTGTTCATGTCAACATCCAAGTCATAATTCTGACTTTCCTTAAAGCTCCAATATCACCAACTTCACTCTTAATAATACAGAAGTTCCTGAAAAAACCAAACAAACATCACATCAACCAAATGTCATTAAATGTAATTAAACACAAATTTAATGGATATAATGTACTTTAGTCAATGCACAGTATTTTATACCCTCACATGACCGACTCAGTTATCATACAACCTTCTTTTGTTGTCAGATGATGTGAATACTTCTTAAAGATTGTTGTTAAAAGACATGTCTGGTGATTTTCTGTATGTTTCTTCTTGTTGGATCCAAACCAATAATGAACTGATTTACTAACAATTATTGTGTGTGCATCCAAAGTCTGATATATTTTATCCCTCCGTTGTTGTTCCAGAAACTATTCTAACTAACTGGGTCACATGTTCCTTCATCATGAAGAGTTTGGTCATGTTAGTTTGTTTAGAAACGGCTCCAAAGACTAATAACAGCATCATGTTTTCAGTCTCTGGAGAGTAGTTCTGTGTAAGGCAGACGCTACTGAGCATGTGCAGGATCACGGTTTCTGTTTACAGCTTCGCTAGCTTGTTGTGCTACATGTAACAACATCTTGACTTTGTGCTACGTTGTACATAAAACGACCCATACGAGCATGTTATAAGATAATGATGTTTCACAGTGTGGCAGCGCTGTGGTTCAGGTCTCGTTAGGTTTAGTAAGTAAGCAAACTTTATTTATAAAGTGCCTTTCAAAACCAGAGTTACAAGGTGCTTTACAATGCAAATAAAAACAAGAGAAAAATAAAATAGAATAAAAAAAAAGTCAGATACAACAATAAAAACAGTGAAAGCAATACAGAGAGTGATCAGATATTAAACAATAAAGTGCTTATGAAACAGGTGAGTTTTTAAGAGCTTTTTAAAACAGTTGACTGACGATCACTCTCGGTCTTCAGCCTGGATTCAGCACAGCCAGAAGGGATTGATCAGCAGACCGCAGTGATGTCATCGTGGTCAGGGGACACCGTTATTCAGATATATAGGCTGGGCCCAGTCTGTGTAGCGCCTTATAGGTTATTAAAAGAATTTTAAAATCAATTCTACAATCTGTTGGTAGCCAGTGTAGGTTGGCTGGTGAGATGTGAGCCCTACGCTGTGTATTAGTTAGCAGACCGGCTGCTGCATTTTGTACCAACTGGAGGCGAGACGCAGTAGAACGACTCAGGGACACAAAAGCATGAATTATTTTTTCCAGATCTCGATTAGATAATATGGTTTTGATTTAGGCTCAGGTTAGGGTTTTGGGAAAGATCACGGTTCGGACATCCGAGCTGCTGCAGCACCTGAGCCACGGTTGGAAGTGGGAGGTGAATACTGGTCTCCTGCAGCAAAGGCCATCCCCCCCTACCTGCCCACCCGCCTCCTCCTGATCAGGAAGTCACCTTATATTGACGTCATCTGAACAGCGTCAGTGTCACCCGGGTCATAATTACAGCAGCTGCTAGATGGCTTAAATGTATCTGTAGGTCGTTTTTGCGAGCCTGAATTTTTGACCTTTCTGGTTCTCAAAGAACAGAAAATAAACAGAAACAAAGCTTGTAATTGCTGTTAAGACGTTTTTAAAAACCGATTTATCAAATATTGATTTTTACAAGTGCTTATTACATGTTTAGAAACCTGTCAATCATCGTCTTCCTCTCTTTTTGTACATTCCTCCCTCATCATCCTCCACACACACACACACATCCCTCCTTCACTCTCTCTGTTTACTGCCAGCATATTGTTTCCTCGCGTTCGGCCAAATTAAAGGGAGATTCCATTAATTTTTCAGCGCGGCTCCTCAGCCCGTCGAGGTGAATTTGCATTTCTATCTGGCAGCTTAGCGGACGCTCGTTAAAAAACAGAAATGCTGAAATTGTAAATTGCAGAAAGTTTTTTTTTTTTTTTTTTTTCTCTCTAGAAAATCAAAGTGCAGTCACTCACACACACACACACAAACACACTCCTGTCTCCCAGCGTGTGTGTGTGTGTGTGTGTGTGTATGTGTGTGCGCTGCCTCCACGTGCACACGCCTCCCTATAGGTGTGTATGTTGTTGTTAATTGGAGTGTGAGGTCCATGACAGCTATCAGCGGCTCATTCACTACATTAATGAGAATGATAGCAGCTTTTAAAAGACTGTTCCACACTCTGACCAAACTCATTAACACCGGCTCGCATTTAAATACACTCTGCTCTTCCTCTTCTTCTTCTTCTCCTCTTCCTCTCTCTCTCTCTCTCTCTCTTTCTATCTGTTTGTCTTGGTCAAGCTCTTTTTTCCTTCATCTTTCTTCTTCTTCCTTTCACTTTCTGTATGTTTCTTGTTCAATCCCTTTTTTCCTTCTTTTCCACCTTCTGCTCCTTAAAGGGACAGTTCGCGTTTTTTTGAGGCAGTAGACGGGGGGTCGGCACGCTCCCGGTTCCCGGATCGGAAGCTAAGCAGCTGTACTGCTGAGAATGAGAGCAGCAGCAAAACGTATGTTAGCAACTCAAATTAAGGCTTCAAGTGTGCGATATATGAAGAACATTTTCACTGCTTTAGTTCTACAGTTGAGAAACTGAAGTGCTAAAAGAAAAGGCTGTCTAACGGCAAAAAACACAAACTATCCCTTTAAATGTTGTATCTCTCTTCTGTCTTATCCTTTCCTTCATTTCTCTCTCTAGCTCTTTGCTCCTCGACAGAAGAATTTCTTCATTCCTTCATGGTTTTATTTTGCCTTTTTCTTCCTTTCGTCCGATCCCGACTCTCCTGTTTTCCTTCTTTCCCCTGGTTCTTCCTTCCTTATTCTTTTCTGTCTAAATCTATGACTGCATCCCTCTTTCTCTGTCTCACACTCTCTGCATCTCTTTAATTACTTCAATATTTCTTCTTCTCTCCCTCCTCCTCCTCCTCCTCCTCCTCCTCCTCCTCTTTCTTTCTTCTTCAGTTTGTCCTATTTGCCCCTTTTTTTTCTTTTACTCTTTCAACCTCTCGTTGCTTCACTTCATTCATCTTCCTTCGCCTACGTGTTGATTGACATCTTGTCTGTATCAGTTGCTGAAATGATTAACCAACAGATGGCTTCAAAGCGTAACCGGAGGTAAAACTATGATTCTGTTTTGTTATTTTTGATTCGTGATGGCTTCTCTTTTTATTTATTTCTCCTCAGTCTCGGTGGTGTGTTGTATCTGAGAAGCTTCTTGTTTATTTGTACCTTTTTTTTAAAATTTCCCATGAGAGCTTGCGTGATAAAGCGCTCTATGGGATGACGTCGCAAGCTCCGAGATTCCCTTTTGTCAAAGATTTTGATCACATGGAACTAAATGTGCAATAATTCAAACAAAAGATAAACAGCTGAAGTGCTGATTGTGCTCCTGCAGTGACACTAGAGCAGCGGTGCCTATTTTAATCATCATAACCCTTAATAATAATAATCCACAATATCAACATTCATCATCTTTCCAAACATCTCTGAAAGATGCTCAGGCCTCAGTCTGTGGAGCAGGGGCTTCTGGGAAATGGTGTTAATGAATAGCAGCTAAAAACTGAGATGTTAAATAATAATAAAATGATACATTGTTTTATTGGAGCACATTTTATTACAAATGATGTGTAACTTTGGAACAGAACCTATAAGTTCTGGTTTTGCTTTTAGCTCTGTAATTAATATAATTATTTGCAGCCTGGTCCCTGCTCTTCTTCTGATGCATCATCTCCTCCCCGACATCTTCATCCACACCAGTCCGTTCTCATTCCCGGGGGGGGGGCGTCGAATACCGAGGCTCCGTCACGCCCCCTCGGCGTCGCCCTAGACGATGACGACTATATAAGGTGACATTTGACTTTTTTTTTAGGAGGAGGCAGGTTGGCTAGATGGCAAAAACATGGACTTTGTTGCAGCAGACCCACTGTTCAACCTCCCGCTTCCAAACTCCGAGTCAGTTTTTTTGTTGTGGTGTTTGCCGTTGCCATGACGACGTTTCATTTTTAACCCAAACCACAAATCTTTCCCGAAACCTAACCAAGTGTTTGTTTGTGCCTAAACATAACCAGACCGCACCACTTGCTCTGAGCGTGTAACATTGCTGCGGATGTGTCTGCACCGGATTTAGCTGAAAGGCCGACGCGTCGCTTATACAGACAACAAAACAAAAAGGAAGTACCTCGTGAGTCCGCATGCACGCGGAGGTTTGTTAATGTTTTCGGACACGACGATGTAATCTCTACAACTGTTTCATAAAGATACATATGAGACCAGGAGGACTGATTGATTGTGTATGTCAGTCCTGAAAACAAACCAATCAGAGAAACTGGAAACACTGCAGCAGTCTGTATCACAACACCAGTGTATTTTCTATTAATTTACTCTGTGTGTGTGTGTGCGTTAGTGTGTGTGTGTGTTAGTGTGTGTTAGTGTGTGTTAGTGTGTGTGTTTGTGTGTTTGTGGCCAGAGGCTGTCTGAGCTGTGGAGTGTGAAGGCGGTGAAGGACTGATCCACTTCCTGCAGCACCACATCTCTCTCTCTCACACACACACACACACACACATATATATATATATATATATATGTATATATATATATACAGTGTGTTACTCTAAAATAAAAGCTGGCTGTAAATGAGTTATTGTTGTTGTGGAAATGTGATGTTACTGTTTAAAAAAAAAAATAGAAAAAAGGAGTGACTGATTTCGACGGTGAATGAGGACAAATTAGCATAATTTAGCTTCGAGTCTAATGAAATAAAACTAGTATATTGTGTATTAAATGACTTGTATGTTTTCAATAACTGATTCCTTTAAGCAAAATCTGAATTTATATGAGTTTAATGTTCATATATTTGACTTTAAAAAAAAAATTCTTTCTGATAGAAGTCGAAAAATATTTTAGAGGAGACACTGCCAGCTCAAACACTCCGTCAAACACTTTATATATATATGTGTGTGTGTGTGTGTGTGTGTGTGTGTGTGTGTGTCAATATTTGGACAGTTACCATGCGGCTCACCAGATGAGCTCGGCATCTGCTTCTTGGCAAGACTCGGAGAGAGTGACAGAGTGAGTGTGTGTGTGTGTGTGTGTGTGTGTGTGTGTGTGTGTGTGTGTGTGTGTGTTTTCATCGCAGCATACTTGTTTTCCTCACATGTGCTCACCATTCAGTTTCATTTGGAAACTAAAGACACATGCATTAAGTTGGATTTCCGTTTACCTCTCTCTCTCTCTCTCTCTCTCTCTCTCTCTCTCTCTCTCTATAACTTTCTCTCTCTCTTCTCCCCCGTTCAACCGTCAAGACTCTCGCCCTCTTCTCTCCCTCCTCACGTTCATCTCATCCCTCAATCCTCCATTTCCTTTCTTCGCTCATATCCCTCCTCTTCCCTCCCTCCCTTTCTCCCTCCTTTCTCCTTCTTCTTTAGATTATTGTGATTTGTATTAAAGGTGTACTATGCAGGTTTTGTTGGTTGGTGTTTCAAAGCTGGTTGAGTGGTGGTTGAGTGAGCTACAGAGTGAATGAAGAGAGAGAGAGAGAGAGAGAGCGAGTGGCGCTGGCGAGAACGAAGCAGTTAATCAAATAAATATAATGTTGTTATCTCTGCCAGGTGAAGCCTGGCGGGGATCGTGTGTTTGGTCGTGTGTGTTTGGTCATGTGTGTGTGTGTGTGTGTGTGTGTTTATCTGTCTGCAGCTGATGTCTGACTGTACGCTCAAGGACCTCTCATGGTTGAGGTCATTAACAGTTTTTCAAAAACCTATTTTATAAAGTCGTTCCTTATGAGCCAATCACAAAGCTTAGAGTTTCGTCTTTTCAGCAGTCCTCACCGTTTTACGATATTACGACATAGCAAAAGGTGTTTCTGGCAGTCAGCTGAGCTAAAAACAAGACTTACATATTCTGTTGCAGCCATGTTTTGACCTCCGTCGTGGCTCAAACAAAACAAAATGAAATGTAAGGAAATTAAAACAAAAGAAGCTGTTGTGTATTTTTCGTCTAATGCTGCGTTCATGTCAAATGTTATTGATGGCAAAGATTCCCACGTTTACAACTTATGAGTGTTCACGTCATCAGACGACTCGACGTATTAAGTGTAGAAGTGGAAATATGATGAGCGTGTGGAATTGTACTAAGTAAACATTAAGGGTTACACAACACCAACGGATAGACGAAAACAATCTCATGTAAAGTTGTTTTATGGGAATCTTTGGGAAAACAAAACTTTTACCGGATCGGCTTGACCTACGCCGGTCATTGACCCGTCCAAAAAAAGCATTAAGCCACCAGACAAACAGGAGACACCTGGAAATATTAGGAAAGGGGGAAGCAAAGTACACACACACACACACACACACACACACACACACACACACAGCAGAAATTAAAAAATGTGCAAATGGTGCAGAGACATCACGAAAGTGCCAAAAAACATAGGCAGGAAGTCACGTCGGCTTTTGGTAGAAACAGGCGTGGGTGTGAAGTTGAAGGAGAGCTTCATTGGTGATTTTTCTGAATTCTGTATGTTCGTGTGTAGTGAAATAAACTCCCGTCGGTTGTCTGCTCATCTCTCTGGTCTCAGCGTTCGATGTGAACATCTTTTAATATAACCTGATATGAAACCCAGACCAGTTTCCCACCTGATTACGACTTTAAAAGTTGTCGTAATTCCGATTACCCTGATATGACGTGAACGCGGCGTTGCGTTTAACTGGTGACTGACAACTGAGAGGCGGTGTTGCTAGGAGACGAGCTGTCAACTTCTGTTGTTTCTATCAAGTGAAGAACATCAAACTACATCCTGTTGATTCGTTGAAGGTGTTTTGTGGCTTTGATACTCACACAATACTTGTTAGTAGATCAGTTTATTGCTGGTTTGGATCCAAACATGAGAAATTCATTTTAAGATTCATTTTCTATGTGTTTCTTTCCATCCACTTGTATGTGACTCTCTTCCTTCCTTCCTTCATATAAACCTCCATCCCTCAGTTTTCCTCTTTCTATCCCCCCTCCTCCTCCTCCTCCTCCTCTTCCTCCTCCTCCTCCTGTCAGTGTCTGCTCAGTGTTATTCGCTCCAACAAGAATAATCCTCCTCTTTTAAAATGAAATAAAAACTATCAAATAAAATAAAATCATAAAATAAGATGTAAGAGGGTTAAGGCGGATCTCGAGTCGGGCGCTCTGCTACATAATCCGCTCCTCACATGACTTCAAAGGAGGCGGCGAGGAGCGCCGGGCCTCCTCCTGTTTACCATATCAAGGCTCTGCTGCTGCTGCTGCTGCTGAGGAGGAGGAGGAGGAGGAGGAGGAGGAGGGAGGACGAGGAGGAGGAGGAGGAAGAGTCCGCAGAGCTAAAGAGGCTGGAATTGAAACACAGCGATGAGTTTGTTAAGTTGTGATGCTCATTAGGAGGAGGGGAACCGAGGGGATTACACTCGTTCTCTCCTCCTTCATCCATCCATCCCTCCTCCTCCTCCTCCTCCTCCTCCTCCCTCTTGTGTCATCTGGGTTCTTCCTCCCAGAGTTGGTTCTGCTGAGGCGTCGACCTACTCGTCTCATTTTCGCCTCCGCCGTCTCTCATTCCTCTTCATCCCTCTCCTTCCTTCTTCTTCCTGTCTCTGTGTCTCAGTAGTGTCTTTGCTGAAATGATGAACTGTATTTAGTGTCACTGAGGACGTACAAACACACACACACACACACACACACACACACACACACACTAGCTGGTCGTCTCAGTTTGATGGATGGTTCAGATTGTTGCAGAGATACTGACGGAGGAGATCAGTCGCTGTATTTTTCCTGCTTCTCTCTGCCTTTCAGCCTCTTTCTCCTTTAGACTTTTGTCTAAAAAAAGAAAGATTGAAGCTTTTCTCCTTTCAAAGTCTGTAAAAGTAATAAACTACAAAAAGGAAAAGTTGAGGTTTGATGGCAAATCCTGAATCCTATAGAACATATTTATGGACTCCCTCATTGAATCTAATTTTGACAACTTTAAACAAATTTAAGCAACTTAAAATACAAATAACAGACACTGAGACTGTCTTTCAGCCTTTCAGCCTCTCTCTGTGTTTTCACAGATAGTTTAATATATTACAAAGTGTGTCGAAGCAATAAACTACAAAATAAACTAAAATCTGGATCCAATGGAATCTGTTGGATTCCCTCATTGAATCTAATTTTGACAACTTTTAATAATTGTTAGTAACATAAATTACAAATAACTTAATATTTATGAACTAAAATTCAAACTTCTTTGTCCTTCTTCTTCTTCTTCTTCTCCTCTTTTGTCTAAATGTGTTCACAGAAAGTTTAATATTCTCCAAAATGTGTAAAATCAATAAACTGCAAAATGAAAAGTTGAGATTTGATGGTTAATCTGAATCCTTTTGGTTCCCTTATTGAATCTAATCTTGACAATTTACAACTTAATATTTATTTACTAAAACTTAAAGATTTAGACTGAATTTAGCTAAATGGCCACCTGAATGTTTTCTACATTGTTTTTAGTAATAAAACGAGAGGAAATTGTTTTCACATTACATCCCATGAAACTGCCGCCTGAGCGTTCAGCCTCAAAGGACGATGACGTGACGTCACTCTTCAGATGTGGGTGATGAATAAAAACTGAGCAGAAGGATCATAAACTTTAAACAACAACATGAGGATGATGCTTCAGTTTGTAGACCGGTGCTGTGACGTTGGTATAAAACCGAAAACAAGCTGAAATAAAGACTCGTCCACTTCCAACAGAGCGTTTCTATTGGCCGACTCGTGAGCTTGAGATCTCACCAAAACAAGGAACGTGTGTTTATAATGTGTCCATCATGAAGGCTTCAATGTTTTGGGTTCATTGTGGGAGCAGGTGGAGGTTGGGTGAGCAGGCGAGCAGCAGAGTTCTGGTTGTACTGGAGTTTATTTATCGTTTGATGATTTGCCGTAGAGGATGCCGTTGCACTAGTCAGTTCTGGATGTGATGAAGGCACGGATCAAAGTTTTGGCAGCAGAGAAGGAGAGTGATGGGTGGAGGAGAGCTGTGTGTTTTCTTTTTTTTTTTTTTAGGTAGAACCAGGCAGTTCTGGTGATTTGATTGACGTGATGTTCAAAGGAGACGTCGCTGTCGAAAAATGACTCGGAGGTTGCAGATGTGTTGGGGAGGAAGATGGAAGAGTTATCGATGGTGAGCCAGAGGTTGTGAGTGGGTTTGGTGATGGATTTGATGTAACTATTGCAATACTGTTGCCAGACAGAACTCCAGCTTTCCTACAATGTTTTTTTTAAAAATCTTAATAATTTTTGCACATGGAAACTACACTATAGTTCAAGTTATGGATGCAACCTCCAGTCTGCTGCTCAAACTACACACCCATCCGCATCACGCCTACTTTCACCTTGTTACGTACATCCTGCGTTGGATGTAAACAATGTTGGAAAAGTTACTTGAAAATGCATCTTCTGTATTTAACACATGTAGAAACAGAAAATGAGACGTTTGTAGTTTAACAAGCAGGCGGGAGGGAAGTTTGGGAAGATTTACTGACCATCCAACAGCTAGCGTTAGCGTAGCCGCGGTGACCACACACAGCACTGCAGAAGTCTCGACCTCAGCTGCACGATGCGCGCACCCTCCACGTCTGTACTAAACCAGCGTCAGGTGACTCCTAATGTAGGCGTACCTGTAGCTAACGTTAGCATGCTGCAGCTAAGAACCATGGCTGTGTAAAGAGAACTGGATACAGGAAGAGCGCCAGGCTTTGCAGCAAATTTGACATAGCGGCCAAACCGTGTAATTACAACGTTACATGATGCACACTGGCCCAAAAAGACTTTTTCACATAGACTTACATTGTGACGGAGACGTCACAACCCCCGTGAAATGACTCGTCTCACTATCAGAATTAAATCTGTTTGGTCCGATCACATTTCAAAAGCCTAGAAGAGTTGCATGACTGAACTGTTTGATCCCCATTCAAGTTAGCTGGAGGGCTAAACCGGAAGTAGCCGACTCGGCTGGCGAAAGTCACTAGTGCGCTCGCTCTATGGGCCGCACAATGCGGAAGATCCGGGTACTTTCATACCAGGAAGTCATTTTTTTTTGTTTTTTTTTTGCTTCATGTGCCACCGAGCAACTTTCCTAGGACTGAAGGGGGCTCCGCCTCCGACGCTGTATCCAGTTCTCTTTATACATCCATGCTAAGAACACACAACGTCCTCTGTCAGCTGATCGCAGAGACCACACCAGTATCAACCCTCCATTAATCCCACTAAGACAGCGAGCACGCCGACACCCAAGTGTAGAAGTAACGGTGTGTGAAATGTAATTACTGAATATCAGATTGTAATCCCTTTCACTGTTTGTTAATGAAAAGTAATTACAGTTCTGTAATTAACATTGGGAATCATCCAATATGAACGTACTTGCTAGTAGAAGAAGGTTCAGACTACGGAGTGTGTTGTGAACTGCACTCAGACATTTTCCTCGAAGCTTTTAGTCTCGCAAAAGAGAAAAAGTGCAAGAGTGTCAAAAAAATGGAAAGTGTTGCACGATGGCGACTCCGCTAGTCGACAGTCTCTCTCCATGTCTCCACATCCTTCATGCTGCTGTCTTGTGTCGGGTGTTGGTGTGTTTGGACGTACAGTATGTGAGTCTGCAGTCGTCCGTATGAACGACCGGCTGCTTGTTGTTGCGGTTTCTCTGGACTTCATTCAATGCACATCACTATGAGAAAGAAAGAAACTTAAAGAGAAGGAGAGAGGAGGGAAAACAAACAGACTGGAAAAGAAAGAAGGAATTTAAGATGTGCAGAGAGAGAGAGAGGACGAGAGACAATGAGAAAGAGCAGTAAGAATACAAAAAACCAGACAAGAGAGAGAGAGTCTGAGATATTTGATCAGCTTCTCTTGTCAATATTTAATTCTTAATAACTTATTGAAACAGCTTCTGGTGCGAGTGATCAATACTCCTGCTCACTGTGCTGGCTGAAAGAACAGTGTGTGTGTGTGTGTGTGTGTGTGTCTGTGTCTGTGTCTGTGTGTGTGTGTGTGTGTGTGTGTGTGTGTGTGTGTGTGTGTGTTTGTGTGTGTGTGAGTGTGTGTGTGTGTGTGAGTGTGTGTGTGAGTACTGCAGGAAAGCCTTCATCATCAGATCATCTAGTTATAAATGTACTTTCAGGTTTGATGATAGAATTTGTGATGATGAAACGGTTTAAATCTTAAATCTTCTTTCTTTTTGGTAAAGCAAATGTTTTCTCTTTGAAAAAATACTATAATAAGAAAGAAAATACTTTTAAAAATGAAAATAATGCAAAAATTAAATTAAATATACAGCATAGAATGAAAGAAAACACGGTGAACGAGAGAGATCAGAAAAACAAAAATAAATACACATGAAATTAGATATGATAGTAAAAATAAAAAAAAAATGCAATAAACAAAAATAAAAAAAATTTGTAAAAAAAAATTGGAAAAAAGAAAAATAAAACTAAGAAGGATATATTTATATTTATAAATAAAATAAAAGTAATTTCAATAGCTAAATGTCAAAATATATGGAAGAAAAAAATAGTAAAAATAAAAATACAAAATACAACATAACATATAATAATTAATAATTAAAAATACACATTAAGTGTAGATAGAATCTGAAAAATAAATAAAATAAAGTTTAAAACAAATGTAGAAAAAAACAGCCTCAGATTAAAAGATTATAACTCAGGAACAGTGGAAAATATAGAAGTATAAAGGCTTTATTGTCTGCTCGTGTGTGTGTGTTGGCATCTGTCACATGGTGTACAGAGGCGATGAATGTTCATTCCTTCTGCACACACACACACACACACACACACACACGCACACACACACACACACACGCACACACACACACTCTCTCTCTCTCACACACACTCCTGTTTCCCTTTTCTCATTCTCTTTCAATTACTCTCTGTCTTTCTCTTCCTTTCTCTCTCTCTCTCTCTCCTTCCTTCAGGGCTTTGTATATGTGGAACACACACACACACACACACTTTCTCTCACACACATACACACACACACATATACACACACACACACACACACTCCGCCCCCCAGCATATGATGGCGGCGTGGTAAATTAAATGTAGAGCTATATGTTGCCACCATCCAGATGACAAATGACGTGTGGTAATCGTCTTAGCTCTGATAGCAGCTGTAGCCCCTGGCAACGCCACACACACACACACACACACACACACACACACACACACACACACTTCCTTGTCAGTGCAGTGTGTTTGTTTTGTTTGACTGCATTTGTCCTCTATTGTATGAATGAACACGTGTCTCTGCTTATTTCTGCGTATCGTGTGTGTGTGTGTGTGTGTGCGTGTGTGCGTGCACATTAGTGTGTCCTTGTAAATGTCTTAACATGTTTATTTGTATGTCATATGTACATATTTTCCCTTTTGTACAAACATTTCTCCTGTTTGTTTTGTTTCATTTCGGTCAGTTTTTGTGAACGTGTGTGTGTGTGTGTGTGTGTGTGTGTGTGTGTGTGTGTGTGTGTGTTTATGTTTGTGTTGACATGCACATTCATGACACAAGTGTATGTGTGTACATAGTGTGTTTGCACATGTGAGCAGTTTTTTCCCGTTACAGTAATTTTGATATTTCTGCGTCCATTTCTGCTGATAAGTGTGTGCACGTCTTCCTCCCTGTGTGTGTGTGTATGTGTGTGTGTGTGTGTGTGTGTGTGAGAGAGAGAAAATGTGTGTGTGTGTGTGTGTGTGAGAGAGAACGTGTGTGTGTGTGTGCGTGTGTGTGCGTGCCCTCTGTTGGAAGGTGTAATAGCCAGCAGACACAGCGGCAGCAGCAGGAAAACAGGCCTCCGGCAGCAGATAAGAGCTTCCTCCAACTTTCCTCCGATAAAGACGAGTCCTGTTTATTTACATTTAAATAACACTCGTCTTCTCTCTCATCCTTCTATCTGTCATCCTCCTCTTCTCTCTCTCCCTCTCTCTCTCTCTCTCTTTTCTGACAGCTGCCGTCCTCTGCTTCTTCATCCTTCTCCCACTATCATGTCTTTTTATATTTGATCATTTCTCCCCTTTCACATCCTTTTAGTTTTTTCTGTGAGTTGAAGTGTCGTTGATGTTGAAGTTTCAGTGAACTGAAGTGTCAGTCAGCTGAAGTTTAAATGAAGGAAAGTTTCACTCATGTTAATTGTTGGTGAATTTTCAGTGAATACAAGTGTCAGTGAATTCAAGCTTTAGTGAACTAAACAAGTGTGAACTGAAGTGTCAGTAAAGTGAAGTTTCAGTGAAGTATAACAGAACTGAGGTGTTCAGGAAGTGATGCAGCTTCACCAAAGACACTGAATTCAGTTTAGTTTAGTCAGTGAACTTTTTCATAAACTGCAGTTTGAATAAAGTGAATCCTCACTGAACTAAGTGTGTCACTGAATTGTAGTTTCACTTAAATGAATTGTCAGCAGCCTGTTTAACACGGTCTGCTCAAGGCGGGAATGTTGCACCTTTATCCCACTTTGCTGTTCTATATAAAAGGTTCGGACGTGGAGTTTGGGGACAGAATTGCGCCTCCAATAAGTCGATTACGGAGGTCGTCTCAGAGCCGGATCAACATCTGGGACAGGAAGCTGATGCTGTTCTGTTCTGTGTCACACCTCTGACTCCTGAACGCCGGCGTGCTCTGTAAAAGCACAGACGGTGGCGGCTTTATGCCGACTTTGTTTGGTTCAGTGTAAAAAAGCAAAGGCGGCTTCATGACGGATCTTTACGGCTATAATTCTCTTCTCTGTGTAAAAGAGCTCAGTGATGTTTCTGTGAATCGAAGTTTTTTTAAATAGAAGTTTCAGTGAAGTGTTATTTACAGTAATTCAGGTTTTAGTGAACCGAAGTGTCAGTAAAGTGACGCCTCAGTGAACTAAAGCATTAATGAGTTGCAGCGTCATTGAAACTGGGTTTAGTGAAGTGTGAAGATTTACACAACATTTATTCTGACTTGTTCATTTGCAATCAAGTTTCCTGGAAAGATCTACAGACCAGGTCAATACAGATAATGATATAAGACAGTTCAGTCAGTAAATACCAGAAGAACTGCTAAAATCTTACTGACTAGAAAAACAGGCATTGATTTACTATCAGAAACGTTATTCTGCATATTTATTGAATTGTATTCCTGCAACAACAGAGAAGAAAGAACTTTAGGGATTCATGATAATATCGGGACGTCATCGGTATCGGTCGATAAAAGCTTTAAAATGAAATATCGACATCAGCCTGAACATTTCTGCTGATTTGACAGGACGATTCATCACCTCTGCATCCACACAGAGAGCCGAGGCTAGCTAGGTTAGCTAGGAGGCTAGCTAGGTTAGCTGGGAGGTTAGTTGGGTTAGCTGGGATAGCTGGGTTAGCTGGGAGGCTAGCTGACTGCTTCCCACTGGTATCGGCAATCGGCCAAAATGAGTTGGAAAATATCGGCATATCGGCAAAAACTCCAATATCTTGCATCCCTAAAAAGTTTACAAAGTGGAATGAGAGTTGAAAGAGAAGACATAAAGGGATGTGAAAGGAAAAAAGAGAGAGAGAGAGGGATGAGAAACGAAAAACTGAGTTAAGAGAAGAGCTTCAGTTCAAGAATTGACAGACGAACAGAGGCAGAGAAAGAAAAGGACGTCGATAGAGAGAAGAGAGTCGGACGAGAGACGGTGAAGGAGAAAAAGAGACAGATGGACAGATGCAGGGGTTGAGTGGAGAGGATAAAAAGAGATAAATGGACTGAGAAATAACGAAGAAGAAGAAGAAGAAGAAAGAAAGAAATCGAGATTACTGAAAGTGAGAGGGAGGTATAGAGATGAGCGATGGAATGAGGTAGACAGATAAAGAGAGAGAGAGAGAGTCTCTCTAGTGTCAAATGAAGAGATAAAAAACTAACCCTCCCTCCATCTCTCTGTTTCGCTCCACAGAGAAAATGAGTGGGAATTCCACAGGGAGGCCTTAATCCATACTATCTCTCTCTCTCACTCTCTCTCTCTCTCTCTCTCTCTCCTTCCTTTTTCTCTCTGTCGACCCCTTACCTCCCTCGTCCTCTCTCTCTCTCTCTCTCTCTGTCAGAGTAAATCTCTCTATCTGAGCGCTGCTGGCTGGATGTAATGATGTGCTCTCGCTGCTGTCACACTCATTGGTCATACTGGAGAAATGAATCAGTTACTGGTTAAAGTTTTAAAGGGATCAGTTCAAAATTATTGTCTTAAATCAGCATCCTGCGCGCCATGACAGCGTTACCGGGACGCTGTAATTGTTCCTCCTCCTGCTGATCATTTACGAGCTAGATACAGATGATGACGTTTAGGAAATCAGATTACTGCAGAAAGCCGATTGTGATCTGGTTATTTAAGCACATGTGTAAACAGAACATCTCTGGTTCAACCCTGATTCCTGTAAACTAAGTTGTTTACCCAATTATGTTGTTGCTGCCTGAATTATGTTCACAGGTAACTTTTTTTTTTTCCAGACAAATTCAGCACTGCGTTAATATATTGCACTGAGGAGGGAGAGAGGAGTCCTGTGTGTGTGTTTAGCTTTGTGCAACAAAAGATGGCGGTTTCGCTTAAATCTTAATAAACATGATGTATTTAAAGTCACTGCAGACATTTTTCTGCATTAAACCAAGACCACGATCTTTCCCTTATCTTAACCGAGAGCTTAAACGCAACCATAAAACAGTTTAATGATGCTGTCGTTGCTACCGGCCCACACTGTGCTGCAAGATCAGATATTTTAGTGGGAAAAAAGCTACGTTGTCTCTGAGTATTTCACTCATATGTTCAGCTAAATATATTAATTAACAACATTTTCTCATTATATTGACAGAGAACATATTTGCTGTTGCGGTTTAGTGGTATATGAAGGTAATTTCTAGGAAACTGGGTTGTTCTGGTTCCAGTCTGGCTGACGTCCCTCGTTGCAAATAACGTTTCCTTCGCTTTCCTCGTTTCCTGTCACCTCTCTGCAGTCTCTGCGAGCTAATTAAAGAGCAAAAAAATGTCTCTCGAAATACTTTTTAAATTAAAAGACAAAACCAGGGGTGGTTGAGTTGAAACTTTGACAAAGTGGAGCGTCTGAATTGAAAGTGACGGGTTGAAATGGACTGAGTGGTTGAACTGAAGTGGCATCGGGACTTTCCATCTCTCAGCGCCTCTGGCATTTCCTCCGGAGGGCCCGGTTCAGGAGAGACACTGTGTGTGTGACACTGTGTGTGTGTGTGTGTGTGTGTGACACTGTGTGTGTGTGTGTGTGTGTGTGTGTGTGTGTGTGCGCTGCTGGCAGGAACAGCGGAGCAGAGCTGGGCATGCATCCCCTCTCTGTCACCCAGTTTATAAAGCAGCACTGAACAGTATAAACCAGTCTGTGTGTTATTAATGGGCTCACTTACTTTTTACTGTAAATGATGAATAATGGCTCCTGCTGTGGAAGTACAGTGCAGAGGAAGGCAGGCTGCTGGATCAGCTCTAAGGAGACATGCTTTAAAGAGGAAAAATAGCTGGAATAAAAGTGTTATTTAAATGCTTTTACCAGCAGCTACAGCGGAGGAGCTTTTATTCATATCCTCTGTTTCTGTTTGTTTATATTCAAATAGGATGACAAAATTAGTCAAACAGTTCATCAACTGTAGATGACTTTTATTTTATTTTATAGCTACAACACGTTGTGCTGCATTCATGTGCTGCTGGGAAAATAGACCAGTTAGGACAAAGTCGGCACTTGCATTCATGTGCTGCTGGGTTGGACACAAGCAAATAGTCACACAGCAGATTTGATTATTTGGTGTTTTTATTGACGTTATGTAGTATGCAGTTAGAGGTGAAGTTGCATCCAAGAGCTTGTTTTATATTCCAACCATAGCCGTGCAAGAACATGTTTTATATTCAAGCTATAGCCGTGCAAGAACATGTTATATATTCAAGCTAACCGTGCAAGAACATGTTTTATATTCAAGCTATAGCCGTGCAAGAACATGTTTTATATTCAAGCTATAGCCGTGCAAGAACATGTTTTATATTCAAGCTATAGCCGTGCAAGAACATGCTTTATATTCAAGCTATAGCTGTGCAAGAACTATTAAATACTTAAGCTTTAGCCGTGCAAGGAACATATTTTATATTCAAGCTATAGCTGTGTAAGAACTGTTTTGTACTCAAGCTACAGCTGTGCACGGAACATATTTTATATTCAAGCTATAGCCGTGCAAGAACTGTTTTATACTCAAGCTTTAGCAGTGCAAGAACATGCTTTATATTCAAGCTATAGCTGTGCAAGAACTATTTAATACTTAAGCTTTAGCTGTGCAAGGAACATATTTTATATTCAAGCTATAGCTGTGTAAGAACTGTTTTGTACTCAAGCTACAGCTGTGCACGGAACATATTTTATATTCAAGCTATAGCCGTGCAAGAACTGTTTTATACTCAAGCTTTAGCCGTGCAAGAACATGTTTATATTCAAGCTATAGCCATGCAAGAACTGTTTTGTACTCAAGCTACAGCTGTGCACGGAACATATTTTATATTCAAGCTATAGCCGTGCAAGAACTGTTTTATACTCAAGTTATAGCTGTGCAAAGAACATAATTTATATTCAAGGTATAGCCGTGCAAGAACTGTTTTATACTCAAGCTTTAGCCGTGCAAGAACATGTTTTATATTCAAGCTATAGCTGTGCAAGCACTGTTTTATACTCAAGCTTTAGCAGTGCAAGAACATGTTTATATTCAAGCTATAGCTGTGCAAGAACTGTTTAATACTCAAGCTTTAGCAGTGCAACGCAAAAACATGTTTTATATTCCAACCGTAGTTGTGGAAGGAACATATTTTATATTCAAGCTATAGCTGTGCAAGAACTGTTTTATACTCAAGCTTTAGCCGTGCAAGAACATGTTTATATTCAAGCTATAGCCGTGCAAGAACATTTTTATATTCAAGCTATAGCTGTGCAAGAACTGTTTAATACTCAAGCTTTAGCCGTGCAAGAACATGTTTATATTCAAGCTATAGCTGTGCAAGAACTGTTTTATATTCAAGCTATAGCTGTGCAAGAACTATTTAATACTTAAGCTATAGCTGTGTAAGAACTGTTTTATATTCCAACCATAGCCGTGCAAGGAACATATTTTATATCCAAGCTATAGCCGTGCAAGAACTGTTTAATACTCAAGCTTTAGCCGTGCAAGAACATGTTTTATATTCAAGCTATAGTCGTGCAAGAACGTGTTTTAATCTCTAGCTAAAGCCGTGCAAGAACAGGCTCTAGCTGTAGTACAGGAAGCGTCTGTACCGCAGCAGCTCTATAGAGAGAGGATGAATACTGTAGGCCTGTAGGTCTGTTAGTGGAGAGAGAGAAGAGTATAGACACGGTAGCAACACATTCACCCAAGCTAACCTCTCTCCTCTACCCTTCTCTCTCTCTCTGTGTAGATTAAAGGACAAAGCAGACAGCGTCTCTCTAGAGAGCGGGCCACTTCAGGGCCAGCCCCCCTGGCTGTTTTAAACACACACACACACACACACACACACACATACACACACACACACACACACATACACATACACTTTCTCTTTCCGTCTCACACTGAGCAGTGACTCCTGAGCAGAGGAATTCCCATGCTGTCATGGGAAAAACCGTCACTGGTCTGTTCTCTCTGTTGTGTGTGTGTGTTTCTGTGATCCTCTGAGTGTGTGTGTGTGTGTGTGTGTGTGTTTCTGTGATCCTCTGAGTGTGTATGTGTATGTGTGTGTGTGTGTGTGTGGGTACTCTTGTACTTGTAGCCTGGTGAGAAAGTAGGTGTTGTGTGTCCAGCAGGAATCTCTCTACAGTGCTGGCTCATTTTTTTTTTTTTTTTTTGTTCTTTCATTATTATTTTCTGAGGAGAGGAGCTGCAGACAGGAACAAGTTGTTTTTTTTTGTAGATCCAAGAATTTATTCGAGTGAATGACATTTTATTTGTTTGGACAGAATTTGTGTGATTGAGGTACTTAAAGATGTATTTAATTATTTTTATTTTGGTAGTTTGGTTTGTTTTTTCCTATTATTTCCATTTTATTTTATTTTGTGAGAACACAAAGAAATTACTACAACACACAAACAGCATTTTTCATTCTTCCTTGAGTTGCAAAATAGCATTTTGTTGGACTTGTTGTCAGTGATTAATACATTTATACCTGACGAGCATGCTCAGTGATGTCTGCCTTACACTTAGCTTCTCTCCACAGATGTAAAATACGTCGTTATTTCAGAACAAACTACACTCGCTTTTTGTCATTTCCATTGAGGAATATATCACCCAATGCAACAGAATGGCCTTTTCTTTAAATATCAAGGGCAACACATACCGGTGATGTATTTAATCCCATATGATCTCCAGGTCTGCATCCCGGCTTGTAGAGCTGAAAAAAACGAATCTATAGAAAATTAATCTGCAAATATTTGCACAACTATTAACTATATAAGTCATTCTAGTCATTTTCTAGTAAAAATACCAAACATTCATCGTCTCCAGCTTCTCTATTATGAAGATTTGCTGCTTTTCTTTGTCTTACATTATAGTAAATTGGAAATCTTTGGATATTAGACTGACGGTCAGATAAACAAGCGATGTGAAGACGTTACCTTGGGCTTCAGGAGATTGTGATAGGCATTTTTTTTTACAATTTACTATTTAAATATTTGTTATTTGCAGCCCTACCGGCTTGCACCTTGACTGTCTGTATGACACGTTTGGTGTGTTATGGGGGTGAGATGACAACAAATCTCATAAAAAGACTAAAAACCAACAATCTTTCAGTCCATCTCTCAATACTTTCTGAAACCCCTACGCTGTCTGTGGCTCTCAGCTCTGAGCCAACTGGTTCCAACTGAAGACATGAATCTTTAAACGTGACTCACAAATATATAGTTTCATTTTTAATGAAGGCTCAGTAATTTCCTAAAATAGCTGGTGAATGTAGTTTTTTAGCAGATGTAACTGAGACAGGAGGAAACAGTGCATTTGTTGGGGACATTTGGTGCTCTAGTGAGTATTTCTGGCAGCAGGACTGTGTGTGTGTGTTTGTGTGTGTGTGTGTGTGTGTGTGTGTATGTAGGATTGAGTCAAAATAAATACAGTGTGTTTGTGTTCATGTTTTTCTAATAACTTTTGGACAACAATGGAGGTCTACCGCACACAGGAATAAGATATTTATGTTATTTCTGGTCTTTTCATGAGATTTGTTGACAACGAGTTCTAACGTAGACTTATAATAATAATAAAATGATAAAATAACACAACTATTATTCTCTGAAATTCTCCAATTAACTGTATTTTATTCAGCTTTTCCCTGACAGACTCAAAAACCTGGACTTAACAGAAGGAGACATTCAACAACACACACCTCTTCATCCCATCCCACCGTCCCTCTGTCGCCGCCCCCGAGGCCCCCACTTGTCCTCTGTCTCTTTGTCCTTTAGGCATCTAATTGGGTGCCTGTTTAGAAAAGGAAAGGTGTTAAGTAGGGGGAATTCCCATAATGCTCTTTTATTGGGAGAGGGGACAATGGGGACTAATTGGTTCCTATTAGCAGATAGAGGAGAGAGAGAGAGGGAGAGGGACACTTAAGGCATTTAGAGGGAAGAGAAGCATTATGGGTAGATGGTGTGTGTGTGTGTGTGTGTGTGAGCAGCGTATGATGTTGGCTGTGTTGTAAGAATGACTAAACAAGATGTGAGATTTGAGTGCTTTTGTGTTTTGTTTTCTTGTGGGAATGAAACAAGCTGTGTATGTGTGTGTGTCGTGGGAATGACAGACAACTTGAGATGTGTGTATATATGTGTGTGTGTGTGTGTGTGTATTGTTGACGTTATTAGCTGTTTTTTGGAACATGAAATTGGTTTTGCTGTGTGTATGAGCATGCTGTTAATTTACAAGTTGGAGGAATGACCTCAACAAGCTGCGTGTGTTTGTGTGTTAATATTGTTTATATTATTGGGAAACCATAGAAATGACTCAATATTTCCCTGTATGTGCGTGTGTTTGAGTTGTGTTTCCATTACTTTGTGAGGACAAAGTGGGACCCCCCCCCCCCCCCCCCCCCCAATGTGGGGACAAAACTTTGGTGCTTACAAGTTTAATCATGTTGTTGGATTAAAACTTGGCGTTTGGTGTCAGGCTTAGATTTATGACTGGATTAAAGTAAGGGAGAGCCTTTGGATAATAGCTTGAAGTTAGTAAAATATTCTCACAAGTATGTCAGAACCAGTGGTGTGTTGTGGTAATCTGTCCCAGACACTGAGGTTCAGTAGACATGATGAAGAAAACATGAAACAACAGGAGACAAAAGAATAAAATCAAAACTAGATGTCAAATGGCTCCAAATTACAAATTAGTACTTGTTGTATTTGCATCTTTATTACAGTGCTTCAGTGCCTTTTAAGAGATTATTAATTTTAAATACAAATTAATCTGTTTTTCCATTTTTACCTGAAAAACATGGAGAGAAGATTATCTATGATTTTTTTAGCCATGAGAAGTGTCTGAAACCTCCACCAGTAAGGCAGGAAAACCCTTCAGTAGCCTGAGAGGCAAAACCCAGGGCGAAAAAAAAGCCTGTAAATTCCTCCCTGCTGCTTGTTAAGGCTGTATTCAGACCAAATCAGGTGGTGCGGCGAACTTTTTGGAGAAATGCTGAAAAGCTGTTAAAGTCTGCCATGAGGGAGTACAGAGACTTAACTGTGAGGAGGGGAGGACATTTCTCTTCATTTGATAACATTAAAAGTAAAGTTAGACTTAGCTGTCGGCTTCCCGGCTCATTTTAAAAAAAGACAAGAGAAAAAGAGAGAGAGAGAGAGAGAGAGAGAGCAGCTGTGGTCGAGGAAGCTAGAGAGTGAATGAAGAGAGGGAGTGGTGGTAGCGAGAAAGCCGGTGAATCAGATCAATAAAACATTATTCTCTGATTGTTTCACAGCGGTTACATTATAGAGAATAAACACACCCACACCCCTCTGCTCAACCCTGCGGCAGTGAGCCACAACGCCTGATTTGTGTCTGAATACAGCCTAAATGTGTCATTCTGAGCACATGGTAATTATTGAAAGCAACTCAGGTGAACTAATGAACACTCCTCTCTTCTTTTATCTCCATTTTGGAGGCTGGACAGTAAACGGACACTGTTTAGATGGATTTTAGCAGGAAAACCAAACTGAAACAGTGAAGGGGACAAAAAAATAAGATTGTGAAAATTGAGGGGAACCTGCTCCGCCATCCCCCAGTGGAAATTACACCCTTGGATAGGTAAAAGATAGATGTCTGGTTTTTGTATCCATCTCTTCCTTTTGCTGATAAAATAACCTGAATATATGAGAGAGTCCTGTACAGCAATACAGTGTTTCATAATGTATGAGTGTTCCACCTTGTTTCGACGTGTGTTTGCTCTTGTGTAGCTGCGTGTATCTACAACATTCATGTGTCAAAGTTCAGAGTGTTTTTCAGTCCTTCCTCGTGCCTCCGAACACATTTTTCTTGTCGTCGGTGTGATATTTTTCAGCCTCCCTCCCTCTCTCTCTCTCTCTCTCCTCTGTCTCGCTGCCTGGGCCTCCACATTAGGCCAATTTAATTAGAAGCCTTTCAACAGAACTAATTAGCCAGCTACGCTAGCCCGGCTGAATGAGGGGCGAGGGGAGGTGATTGAAGTTCTGCTACCCAAGGAGAGCATTGTTTAACGGTTTGATTCCCACTTTTCTTATTTTTTAAATACAAAAACAGGCTAATGGAATTTGAGGGAGCTGGTTTGCTTCAAAAGACTTCGGGTTCGGGCGGGTGGGAGCGATGGCTGCTGAAGAATCGTCTCACAAGGCTCCATTCGAATTCCTTCATTTTTAATTAAGAAGCTTGGAGGCTCAGACGTGACTGATCATCCTCTGTGATAGTCTTATGTGGTAAAGATATTTCATTTGTGTTCACATCTCATCTGTTTTAATTGGCTTCTGCTCAGGAAAGAGTGCACACAGTGGTGATGATGATGAGATGTGAGGGGACATTTACCAAAACACATGATCTGCTGTAACTATGTACTTGTGCTGTTTTGGACCAGCGCCTAATAGGAAAGTTGGCTTGGATGAAGGTTGACAGCTGGGTGGTTCAGAGCAGGTGTGTCACTAGAATAGTAAAACAGTTTTTACTATTGGAACCACATTGGTGATGTAGCTGTATGAAGAAAGAATGTTAGTCCATCTGTTAGTCCAACACTTTGGTCCAGAACTCAGACAGTCCTGCTGCCCACAAGATAAATCCCATTGACTTTTCTTTTTGCACCACCAGCTTGTGGTACTTTAAGCATATTTTGATGCTAACACATCTGTCCTTTTTGTTAAATCAAAAGTTGAACGTCTTCTATTTCTATTGTGGAGTTACGTAAGTAAAAGATCTGAGTACTTTGCAAGATTGTACAACATGTTGTTGCACAACCGCGTCTAAAGGACAAAGTCTTTATACCTTTTCTGAATGTCCACACTTAAAAGTGGAGCCAAAAGCTGTCAGTCATAGTCAGGAGAGAGACATCATGAATCGTTCGGTCTCCTTGAAAGCATTCATGGTGTTGTGCTTGTTTGTACACATACAACAACTGCTTCCTTATACTCCTCCAAACTTGGCCAGTCACTGTTTTAATTCTAACAACGGCACATTTTTAAGTTATTGTACTTTAAGATGCAGCCTAATCAATGTTTAGAACTTGTGTTGACTTACATTTACATTTTTTTCTGACTAATAACCTCTTCATGTGACTAAAGTTGGTCATCTACCAACAGTCAACATCGGTTTCTTTTAACCACACAATCAGTGTCAACTCAAAGACACACACACACACACACGCATTCATTCATTTCAGACTCTACATGCTGAGTCCAAACAAATTATAGATAATTTCTGCTCCTCGAGGACTGGACTATGATGGGAAATGACGCTCCCTTTTTTAAAAAAAATATTTTTCTTTATTGCATTTAGAAAAATATTTCAGGCCCAATCTGGCTCTTCATCAGTCCAGAGGCATCAGTTACAGGCCTCAATATGTTGCACGTTTTCTAACTGGACTGTCGTGAGTCACTGGGAAGCAGAAATTATGACCATGACCACAATGTTTTTTTTTCCTTTTTGTGTCTAAACCCGAGCAGACAGTAACCATACGAGCCACAGATCAGAAAACGCTCATAATCATTGTTTTAATAGCATCAAATGTGTCATTTTGGAAGTCGCTGATGAACAACAGTGTTTGTCATTCTTGAGCTTGTTCTGCCTGTTTTAGAGAGTTTGAAATCTCAGCCGACAGCGACGTAAGAGAGGACTGATCAGCAACAGTTTCACACCTCTGCTTGCTCATTTTGTTCAGAAAGCCAGTAAAAAATCCTACAGATTGCAGTTTTTTTTTTTAAAGTTCTGTTCTTGTTAAAGCTCAGCTACAAAATTGTTTGTGTGTGTGTGTTGCCGAGGATTCACGGTTTGTTGGTAACTTAGAGCCTAAGCTGTTCGGTCTACACCACAGCGAAACAAACAGTAAACTGACTCATTTATATTCAGCCGGCAGCAACCCTCACTCTCAGCCTCATGTAGTCTTTAACATTTCAGAAACAGAACACAGTCGAAAACATAATGTAACATAATAATTTAGTATGATACACGCGTGCACCCGAACACACACACCTCTAACTCATTGCCCCTAATTCTATTTGTGCCACCTCACCTCTCAGTACAATAACAAGCTCTCCACACACACACACACACACACACACACACACACACACACACCCGTCGCTGTGATTAGCTTTGGCAGCACAAGGCCATCCAGCGCTCTCAGATATAACTGCTTCTCTTTGATAAACATGAGAGCTCAGACACACCGCTGTCTGCAGCTACCATCTGACTGAGAATCACACACACACACACACACACACACACACACACACACACACACACACACACACACACACACACACAAGCCTTCGGTCAGCGTACAATATCTCAGAGTTTGTGAAGCCCCGAGAATATTTGATATGTAGATAAGTCTTAAAAAGGGTGAGATTTGCATATTGGGCTCCTGTTGCACACGGCTCGGAGCCGCATGTGGTAGGTACATTTTTAATCAGCGAGCAGAGAAAAAATTAATTTGTTTTTGGTTGGAGGAGGAGGAGGAGGAGGAGGAGGAGGAGAGAAGATGCTCTTCTCCGTTCCATTAGCAGCATTTTGTTGAAACAGTTGAGCTGGATTCAGACGGGCTGTGAAACTAAGTGTGTGTGTGTGTGTGTGTGTGTGTGTGTGTAAATGTAAATATGATCTCACTGCTGTAAGCGAGTGTGCATGTGCTCTACATGCAGTTTTGTGTGTTTTTAAGCATCGTATTACTTTCCCGCAGCTAGCATTTATTAAATTAAACCTCTTCAGTTCTTTAATTAAAAGTGTGTTTTGTCGCCTCATTAAAACGACACCTTGTTGTTCCCAGAAAAGATGACGGTTACATTTTTTTTTTTTTATTATTTAAGTAATTGATTTTTTTTTTTACCTGTTACAATTTGTTTTTTGCACTCATTTTATTCCCACTGCGTTTGTAAATTTGTCTGTAACCTTGTTTTCAATTCATGTCTTGTCTTTGTGTTTATTTTATTGGCATTTGTATTACAGTTTTTTGTCTGGGAGGCACTTTTTTTTTATTTTTAAAACGGTCTAGAAATTGACTTTGTGATTGTCGATTGTCTCCGTCTGTCTAGTTATGAATCAACATTTCATAAAAAACTTATTTCATCTTTCTTTTTTTTTCATGTTAGACACTTTGTTATTCTTCTTGAGAGATGCTGCGGCGCCCTGAGAGCACAGAAGCAAGAATTTAACCTTCATCTCTGGTATTATTACAACATGTGTCTTAAGATATCACGATACCTGTCAATCAATACCAGCTGGAGGCAGAAATACACTCACTGTAGATTCTCCCTTTTTTTTATATGGCATTGTCATAATTAATAGTATATAAGATTTAAATAATTTCAGTATTTCAAGATCATTTTATTGATATTAATTTATATTCAAATGTTCCTCTGAGCCTGGAGGACGAAGTCTTATCTACAACATATTACATATATCATATTTCATGTTTCAGTTGTGTTAGTTTCCACATGAATGCAGAACATCGCTAAAGTTTACTAAGTAGTTTATTGTTCTTTAGTTGGTGGATGAGGGTTGTAATTACGTCCTGATTTGGGCCCCGAAAATGTTTGGACTTGCTGTTGTTTATGCTGTAATATACGTTTATAATAATGCTTAATGCATCATAACGCTCATATGTTATCAGTAAAGAGAAATTACAAAAAACATGCCCTTTGCCTTTCTCCGAACGCAAAGCCTCGTGCAAGAACCGCTCGTACAAACAGATTTGTTGTCTTGTCGTATGTGTCGTGCCGTCTGGAGAGTCTGTGGAGAAAAACACTTGTTTGATTTACAGTAAGAATCACGATGCATTTATCTGAACGAGTTTAGAAATTAAAAACAGTTAAACCATGACAGTTTCAGTAGTTGTTAGTTGTTCTCTTTCTCCAGCAGCTGTTTGAGGGTCTTTATGCAGGTTTCTGTCCAGGTGATCGTCCTCAGACGTCACCTGTAATGAAACGTATCCTCTCGTCCGTTTCTGAGACCGTCGCTTCTCCTCTAACTGTTTCTTTGTCATCTAACTTAATGTCCGTTCCTTCTTTATAGTACGTCTGTCCAGCCAGGACATCTGTAGTAATATCTTCTCTTATTAACTTAACTTACACTTCTGAATTTGTAATGTTCTTGTGTGCTGACTTGAACCTCTGCAGTGGGAAGTTCATCTTTTGATTCTTGGTTTGTGAGTAAAACCTTTTATATGACAATTAGGAGACATTGATTATACCAATGATCCAATCTCAAACTCATATCTCCTCATGAACAGCTGACATTCATTAAGTTGAAACGAGCAATATCGTAGATTTGTGTAATTGAAACACACGTATGAGCAAACACAGGTTTAGGAATCAAACTGCATTTCTCTCCTTAACTGTTCAAACTTCTGAACAAAGTCTTGCTGCTTTATGTCCTTCATAACATCATGTTTCATCAGAGGCTATATCAAATTTTTAAGAAAGCTGTGAAGTTTTCTTTTTTAAAGAAATACACTTTCAGTGAGGCGTGAGGTGTTTGTCCAGATTAAATCAATGAAAACTTCCATCCCTGCACAAAGTGAGTTGAAGGTAAAAAGCCTTAAACCTCGTCGTTCTCGGCGAGATAAAACTCCTCTCTCACCTTCCATCTGTCTGTCTTTTGATTCGCTCGCCGCTCGCAGCAGCAGAGCCGTTCTTCTCTTTATTACAGCTGACAGTTTGTTTATGTCTGGTTTGAAGCATTTATTTTTACAGCGTTTTACAGCTTCCCTCAGTCTCCTCGGCTCACTTCTCTGACCTCGAGCTGACTGCTGCTTGTTTAGACATTAAACAGATTCAGACCCTCGGTGCTGTTACAGCAGCGAGCAGCGAGCAGCAGCGAGTAGCAGCGAGCGAGCAGGGACGGGAATCAACTAGAAAATTACCATACAAGCCTTGATACCAACACATTTAAAGTGTCACTGATACCAAAGTAAAACTTCATTTGAATACTAGTCCTGCTCGGTGTTTGGCGGTTTGTTGTATTTTTCCCCTTCGGCTCGGTTTGGTTTCACACGGCAAACTTTCAAAAACCAACCGAAATGTATCAACAAAAACCATGTGGGGACTGTCACCGTTCATTGGTCGGAAATCTTGTCGGGGTTGGCGGGCAGATGAAGGAGAGTTTGTTTTTCTTTAAGGATAGCTGTTCAAAACAGAACATCGACAGAATTGGCTTTTCTTCATAATTGCGGTCATCGTTTGGACCGTAGAACAAGCCAAAATATGCGAGCAGAACGGCGCATTTGAATGCACTTCAAGGCAACATCTAGAGAAGACTGTGTTGCTTCACGTCACGTGAAGAAGACGAGCACATACCACGACATAATGCATAATAATAACAACATAATGCACAGTGCAGCTGGCTACGGGAGCTGGTTTAATCCAAAAAAATGCACACTGCTCCCTGGAGTTGGGTCGGATTTAGGTCGGATCACGTTCATACCACAGAAGAACCGTACCAGAGTATGTTTGGACTGAGACCACCTCTTCAACAAGGTCTCGGTCCGGTTGTTATGCATCCCGAGTGTTCACACCTGCCCGAACGAACCGCACCAAGAGGATAAACGCTCCAGGTTTCGATTCAACTGAACTAAACAAAGCAGGTGTGAAAACGCACTTAGGGGTGTGTCCGAATACAAATACAGATACAAATAATTTTTGCTGCCTTAACAAATACAGATACAAATACAAATACTGGGATCTCTGCACATCCCTAGTTCTTAGCCGGCTTGCTAATGTTAGCTACACCTACATTCAGGAGTCACCTGACGCTAGTTCTGTTCAGAATCAGAGGGTTGTGTGAATCGTGCAGCTGAAGTCGGGACTTCTGGAGTGCCGTGTGCAGTCACATGGGTATTTTCCTGGTCAAAGGGCAGCTCTCAGTATCTTCCTCGAAGTCCCTGCAGAGGTTTGAATACAACTTGATTTCAATCTGCAGTCGTTGAGCTGAAGGACGTTCCTCCCTGCTCTCTCAACACGCCACTCTGCTCCCTCTTTGTAACTTTCAGCTGAGGAAAATCTAAATTTATTATTAGCGTTCAGTGAAGCGGCGATACTGTGGGGATTTTAACTCCCTCCTTCAGCCTCCGACAGAAGGAGGAAGGAGGGAGGGAAAGCGACAGATCGAGGTGGAAGATCTTAAAGGGACGCTGAGAGTTGGCTGCGTTCCCCCATCGCTGTAAGGCAAAACTCTCCACCTGGTGAGTGTGCAGCAGCACCCGCAGTGTGATACCAGTGTTTGTGAATGTGTGCTCCGCAGTGTAGATTAATTGCACAAAAGCACTTCTGGAATGACATCAACTCGTGCATTTCTGTGTGTGTGTGTGCAGTTTTTGAACAGATGTAGAGAGCAACTGTCAGAGTGAAAAAGTGTGCGTGTGTGTGTGTGTGTGCAGCTGTTTGAAGCCTCTCTGGTGGCGGAGGATGTCCTAGTTTCAGGATGACTTTTCTCATGCTGACATTGAGCGTGTTCCCACCACTTTAGGAAAACGTTTATATATCAACAGTTTTGACATTTTCTAAGTTGTGTAGTTTAGTTTTTTGTGAAAGTCAACTGTGTGAATTGATGCGGGGCTCAGTCTCTCCTCCGAGTCCTCTGACAGATTTTCTGTATATTTCTTATGAGTTCATGGAGACCAAACCGGAGCTGAAGGAGAGTGAAGAACAGAACCTCCATCATTTATGGAGCAGAACAGAACCAGTTTTGGACTTTAGACGTGACTTTAGACTTGCGAGTAAATGAACATTTACTTCTCTAGTTTTTACCTGGTATCATCTCAAATAACAGCAATAAAGATGTGCAGGTTCTTGACTTGAGACTCTTTTCATGTGACTTAACCTTGACCTTTCACCTTATTGACCCATGAATGAACTTGTCTTCAGTTTCCTGAGACTTGATATTAGAGTTCTTGGACTTTTTCAAATTTTACTTTAAATCTTACTTGACTTGAGTCTTGTTTCAACAAGTCTGGAGACGTGACTTGCCAAACAGTTCGACTTCAGACTTGCTTTAACAAAACTAGAGTCATGACTCGGTCTTTTCCTGATTGAACTTTTTATTTATCCTTGAGGGAAATTACCTGAGATGTGACTTGAGACTTGCATTAATAAAACTGGAGACTTCAACTTTTCTCATTGACCTGAGACTTGACTCAAGACTCTTCTCGATTGACTTGAGATTTGCATTGATAACACTTGAGAATTTACTTTTTTCAGTTGACTTGATGCCTCATTTGCCTTCAGAGACTTTAACCTTGTTTTGACAAAACTCGAGATGTGACTTAAGTCTCGAGTCAATTGAGAAAAGTCTTAACTTGAGACTTGACTTCACCCATCTCTGGGGAAATATTTCCAATCTAAACACCTACAGTGACTGATGTTCAGGAGGTCATAGGTCAGAGCGGCCCCGACAACAGAAACACTAGAAACACAAACCTGTCATAATTCAGATGTTAATGAGCGCCGAAGCTGTCGAGGTCTTTGGTGTCGAACATCACTCGAGATGAAATGAACGTTAACTGGAGGCTTTGGAGTGTAAATGGACATTTGTTATGCAGTTTAATCTCTGGCTGGTTTCCATGACGCCGCTGAGTTTCCTCCAGCCGAGCCTGTCAGAACGTTTCAGCCCGACAGCCTGACAGTCTGTTTGAGGGGGGAAAACACACAAAAACGCAATCCACATGACTACATTTTTCACTGCAGGGATCTGAGTAAAATGTGTGTGTGTGTGTGTGTGTGTGTTAGAGAGAAAGAGAGTGTGCACAGGGCGAACGAGAGGGGGGTGAGAGTAAATGTGTGTGTGTGTGTGTGTGTGTGTTTGACAGCTCGCAGCATTGATCAGAAGATAAACCGGCAGCCTTTCTGCTCCATTGTGGCATGTAATGGTTATGGAAGCATCAAAACACACACACACACACACACACACACACACACACACACAGTTTTACTCAAAGCCAGACTGATATATCGGCGATGTTCACTGACTAAACTCACGAAGGCGCTGGGGATAAAATCTTTATAACGCTTGCTGACAGTCTTCAACTTTTTTTTTTTTCCTGCCTGAGATCTGCATCCGAATCAATGAGTTTCATCTCCGTCAGTTTTGAGAAACTGTAACAGCTTTTCTTTCAAAATGATTGATAGCAGATAATCAAAAAACTAATATTAGTACTTTTAACAAGGACAAGGAGGGAACCTGAAGTCCTCAGACGGATCCTTAGTGTTTTTGAAATAATCTTTTAGATATTATTTTTCTCCTCTGGGAGTTTTAACATGATTCACACCGGAAACATTCCCACGTTCCAGTCGGGTTCTTACAGATGTGAAGAAGAAGTTTAGGACGAAGCCTGATGATAAACCAGATAACCTGCCGTAGTGAACGCATGTGTTTCCTCACAGCAGGTAATATTGGACGATTAATATCATCGCTCCTCAGTCTCTGCCGTGTTTAACTCATGAGGAGTAACAAGATCAAAGCCTAGACGCCAAAAAAACAACTGTTCTGCGTTCACATGATAATCTGTTTTAAGAGAGCTGACTGACTGTTGATACAGATAAAACTATTAAAATGAAATTGTTAACATTTAAAGATTGTGTTACTTGAAAAATATATGTATATTATTATTATTATTATTTTTGTTATTATAGTGTGAGGAGCTATTTCAGGTGCTTCTTGGTATGAAACTGTTGATTAAACACTGCAAAAGATGAACAACTGTGTTAGAAAATATCTGCTTCTGGTTAATGTGCAAGATTGTGTACATAAAACCTTCGAGGCAGACGTTCACTATGACTCCCAAGCTGCATTTCACCAAGAAACAGCCAATCGCAGAGCTTAAAATTCTGTCAAGCTTCAAGATTACGATGTTGAGGAAACTGATTTTCACAGATTAAATAAGTTCATTTTTTTCATTTCTGGGTCAGTTTTGAGTAAAATTAAGCATCTATCGCACTGTGTTTTGTTAACAACTGCAACAAGAAAGCTATTTGAATTCATTACCGCTCCGATTCGGCTTCTTCTCTGTAGTAACAGCGGCCGAGGCTCATGGGAATTGTAGTAATTTAAAGCCGTCTGCCAAAGTGACGGACGAACATGATTTCACAAAGCTGAAATAATTGAAAGCGGTGGTCGTAATATAAACATACATGTACGGGAGAGACCTGTGTTTCTATGCTCAGTAGTATTAAGGGAATTATTTAAAGAAAAAAATACAGAATAGGGGGGGAAAAACACTTCTAGAAACGGGGGCCCCTCTCACTTCGCAACTCTATTAACCAGCAGGTAACCATAGCAACAGCACTTCCAGACTCTGTTAGCAGTTAACTGACTGCTGAAACCAATGAAAGCACGAGTTAAACTGACAACAAACACACTCTAAAACATCTCCATTATTTTTTATATATATGAAGACAGTTACATTCATAAACATATACATATATATATATATATTCATCTACTTTCACACCATGTCACCACGTTTTGGTGCAAATACACACAGGAACTTAAACACACTACCTCAGTCATTTCCTTTAGTGGTATTCATTCATTCATTTGTGACAGCGGGGCTCTGGTAATAACTTCACTGAGGAAGAGTCTCTCCACAGTACGCACACACACACACACACACACACACACACACACACACACACACACACACACACACACACACACTCAACTGCTCTGCTCGCAGCCACAAAGCAGCCGTGACAGAAATTGGGCAGCAGGTTAATAACTACTGCCCATCCTCATAGTGCCCAGGGCCACACACACACACACACACACACACACACACACACACACACACAGTGAGAGAGAGAGAGTCACAGACAGCATGTCCAGGAACTGCAGATGATAAAGTGTTAGGTCTTGGTATTGAGTCAGTGTGTGTCAAGGATGTCCAGCTCTGCTCTATTTCCTCTGCATGCTATTAGATTAAGAAACTGCCACACACACACACACACACACACACACACACACAGACACACAGAGACACACACACACACACACACACACAGAGACACACACACACACACACACAGACACACACACACACACACACACACACACACACACACACACAGACACACTGAAAATTGCTTTACTTCTGGTTTCCTTTTTGGCTTTCCTTCCTCATCTTTCCACCTCTTAGCGCCCATAATACTGTATTCAGAGTGACATTTATGTTATATGATTGTACGAATGTGACGGGTCTTAGGGGTCAAAGGTCAGAGATCATTCACAGATCAACACCATAGCCACAGTTATTGTACTATTAGTACTGGCAGCAGATTAGTGGTAGTAACACTAGTATCACTGTAAAATACAGAAGACTATAGAGGTTTATGAAGTTATTTAATATCATATTTAGCTAATTCTGTAAACTGCAAACTACAAGTCATCCAAATGATCTACCTTTAGGATTCAGAAAGTTTTCTTTTTGTTTGTTTTTTAACCCTTTTGTATGGTTGAAAGATAATTCTTGTCCTTGGAAACAGTCACAGTTTTATTTACTCTTACAAGTTAACCTGCAACATGACCATATTCCTCCTTGTCTACCAGAACACACCTGTTTTTTTTAATTTTTAGGCACAATAATGAGAACTTGACACTTGAGCTGTGTCTCAATCACATACTTCTGTTAGTAAACTTTCAGGAAGTACACTATGTACTTACTGGCGTAGTGCATGAATTTTGACAGGGTAGTGTCATCTCAAATCAAACACAGCCCTTGTGCACTTACTGGAAATGACGATCACAAATTAGCATTAGCTAGCGTTAGCATTCACATTATCGTTCGTGCTAGCAAATCATTACAGATTGCTAAATTAACCCAAAAAACATACTGATGGCTTATATCCGACAACGTACCCGGCCGCCATTTCCAGTTTGAAAAGTGGTCCCTCGCCTTCCGCTACGTAGCCAAGATGGCGACCATTGAGGGCGAGAAGTGTCCATAGTTCCACACTCAACTTTTTGACTGTTTTGAGACACAGCATTGGACTTTACTGCTTTCAAAGTAAAATGTACAAATGTTATTGCAATGTTCAACGTTAGACCTGAAAAACTTTCATGCTGCTGACTTGCATTTTGCCTGTAAAGATCTGTAACTTGCTCTATAAGACTTTAAAACATCTGTGTCTGGTAGTGAGGACACGGAGAGAGAGGTTGGGTGGGGCCGAAGAGTCTGAGGAGGTGTGTTTCAGTGACGACGGGAATAAAGATTCATGGGTTCGTACAGTGAGTCATGAAGCGGCTCAGTGTTGTGGGTAAACAGGTGACTGTACATCTTCCAGTCAGCGCTGCACTGAATAATGATGCATATTAGTAAAAAAGGAGAGGAAAAACTACACAGGTACACAAAAATATAGTCCATGATCAGAGTGGAAGAAGATGCAGCACAGATACAGGGAAGCACTGGGAGCTGTGGTTGGTGTAGCTGAAACATTAGTGGCCCATATACAGGATGAATTTTTATGCATATTTTATCTTTTGCATTGTGAGGTTGGGCGAGCTGAAGTTGTAAATCACTTGTCCTGTGTCCTACTGAAAAAAAAAAGAAAAACAAACTAAAACAAATTAAATTTTAAGTTCTCTGATTTCATGATGGCGCCCTCTAGTTTTACAGTTTAAATACTGTTCCAACATCTGATTATGTAGCTGGAGTCCTTATTTCCCCAGAGCAAATCAAATCTTTGCATAAAGTGATAATGTGTCGTTCTATCATACAAAGAGCAGACGGTCACACTGAGCCTGATTGCATCTCAAGTCTCTAACTTACAAACATGAACACACGTCTCGTCCTGCAGCTTAGGAGCCACCAAACAAACGTTCACCGGGGAAAAGTGCACCGCTAACATCAGTTAGCAGCTAGATAGCTAATTAGCTGCTCAGCTGCAGCATACTAAACAGCATGTAAACACGCTGTCTGTCCATGACTTGTAGCTACAGCTGTTTGTTTACTTTGTCTCTGTTCTGTACGGTGTAACACTGGTAGCCTCCCCGCTGCTGTCAATCAAACACAGACGCCGACACGCCCCCCCCCAGCTGCTGTCAATCAAACACAGACACCGACACGTTCCCACAGCTGCTGTCAGTCAAACACAGACACGACACGTTCCCACAGCTGCTGTCAGTCAAACACAGACACGACACGTTCCCACAGCTGCTGTCAGTCAAACACAGACACGACACGTTCCCACAGCTGCTGTCAGTCAAACACAGACACGACACGTTCCCACAGCTGCTGTCAATCAAACACAGACACCGACACGTTCCCACAGCTGCTGTCAATCAAACACAGACACCGACACGCTCCCACAGCTGCTGTCAGTCAAACACAGACACGACACGTTCCCACAGCTGCTGTCAGTCAAACACAGACACGACACGTTCCCACAGCTGCTGTTAAACACAGACGCCGACACGCTCCTACAGCTGCTGTCAATCAAACACAGACACGACACGTTCCCACAGCTGCTGTCAATCAAACACAGACACCGACACGTTCCCACAGCTGCTGTCAGTCAAACAGACACGACACGTTCCCACAGCTGCTGTCAGTCAAACACAGACACTGACACGCTCCTACAGCTGCTGTCAATCAAACACAGACGCCGACACGCTCCCACAGCTGCTGTTAAACACAGACGCCGACACGCTCCCACAGCTGCTGTCAATCAAACACAGACACCGACACGCTCCCACAGCTGCTGTCAATCAAACACAGACACGCTCCCACAGCTGCTGTCAATCAAACACAGACACTGACACGCTCCTACAGCTGCTGTCAATCAAACACAGACGCCGACACACTCCTACAGCTGCTGTCAATCAAACACAGACACCGACACGCTCCCACAGCTGCTGTCAGTCAAACACAGACACGACACGTTCCCACAGCTGCTGTCAGTCAAACACAGACACCGACATGCTCCCACAGCTGCTGTCAAACACAGACGCCGACACGCTCCCACAGCTGCTGTCAATCAAACACAGACACGCTCCCACAGCTGCTGTCAATCAAACACAGACACTGACACGCTCCTACAGCTGCTGTCAATCAAACACAGACACCGACATCCCCTCACCCAAGGCCGGTTGAGACAAAAAGGAGCATTTCTGATATTTTTCCAACAACCTTTTTTTCATACAGAACTGTAAATATTACTTTTGAAACGTATAAATAAATGTGATTTCAGTTGGACTTGAAGGTGATATTTTTCATTCTATTAAGGGAGAAATAAGTAAGTGAAGTTTGACTGTGTTGATGGTAATTTTAGGCATTTGATAAAGAAGAATCTGGCCATATTAAGGTGGAATGGTGTCTTGTTTTAAGATGGAAATACTCAGCTACAGTTATATGAGAAACAAAAAAGAATCAGTGTGTTTGTCTCCACATTTGCTAAACCTGGAGCTTTTATTTGTCCACTTTTATTGTGTGAGTGCATTTCTGCAGACAGAGAGACAAATTGTGAGAAAAAGAAGAAGAGGAGAGATGGATGGAGGGATAGAGAAGAGGGGGAAGCTGTGTGTGTGTGTGTGTGTGTGTGTGTGTGTGGGCGATGGAAGGGAAAGATAAACGGCTCTTCTTTGATGGTGTGAGGCGTCGATTGAAACGGCGAATAAAGGCTGGCTTTCATCGGCCAATGGGCTGTTAGTGACATGGGGAAACGAGCCAAGCCGATTGGCCCGCAGCCTGAGAACACTTCCTGGGCCAGTAAACTGCACGCTCTGTCACCCCGCTATTCTTCCTCTTCATCCCTCGTTCCCTCTCTCTTTCATTCATTGTCTCTCTCCATTAATTACCCTTCCTCTCTCTCTCTCTCTCTCTCTCTCTCTGTTTGTCCTGAACATCTTTGTCTCTCTCTCTCTTTTTACTGTTGTCGACCTCTCTTGCCCTCTTCCCGTCTCTTTTAGTTTTCACTCTCTCTCTCTCTTCCTCTCTAACTTTCTCTGCTCCCTCTTTTTCTGTCTGCTCCTCTCCCTCCTCATCCTCACCCTGTTCCTCCCTTTATGACTCCTACCTCCTCTCGCTTTATCGTGTCTGCCTCTCGATTCCTTACCTCCGTTTGTCTCTACTCTCCTTTCTTTCTCTTTTCCTTTTCTCTCCTCTTTCCTCCTTCCACCTTATTCATTTTCGTCTCCTTTCGTCTCTCCTCCTCTTTCCCTCTCTCCTTTCTTTTCCTTTCCTCTCCCTTCAACTCAACTTCTCTTCTTCTGCCACCTCTTTCATCCCTCTATCTTCTGTATATCTCTTCATCATCCTCTTCCCCACCCATGTCCCCTCTCTGTCCTCTTTCTTTTCCTCTTTTCATTCTTTTTTGTGTGTGTGTTTCTCCTCTGGATTAGAGGCCACATGGGGAGGAGCCTCACAGTTTTTCCCTCCCTAGCAGTGTCAGCTGAGACTCAAGGATGGCAGGAGGAAGGCATTGGGTGGGTGGGGGGGTGAGGGGGGGGGGGGGGGGGTTGCTGTTGTCCTTGGCTACTGTGAGCCTGGGGAGTTTGGAGTATGTGAAGGAAAAGGCCTCGTACACAGCTGCGGTGAAGGTCAGGAACATCAGAGCTCTGCTACGGCGAGGTGTAGGTGGAGGGTGCTTTATAAGCCCCCTGATTACTAAAAGATCAGCGGATCTGCAGCGGAAGATGTCTCATGGGGCCCTGGTGACAAATTACTTTCTATCTAAAATAAATATGTCTGTCCTTTCTGTAATTTACCTGAGACTGTTGAATGTAACTGTGCCCCAAATAGCAAATTTGCTGCGGCCCAGATCCGACACTTTCGGCACTTTCATACCGCGTGGAATGATGTCACTAGGGCGGTCCGCTCCTGTTTCTCAGATCTGGGCCACAAGCATGTCAACCAAGAACAAACCAGACACATACCTGAGAGCACCGCATCTTTACCAAGAAAGGCCCACATTTGATTTGGGATATTTGGGCCTTATTTACTATTTTTACATGTGGGCTCACATCCAGTTTGTCTGGGCCAGAAGAAGACCAGCATCATTACCTGAAGTGGTCCACTTCTGTACGCTATCTGGCGTGTCACCTGTTCTCGTCCTGCTGAATGTACTATGTGTTGCATTCTGTGATAAACAAAACAGAAAAGTGTGCTGATGAACCTTCTGTTCGGGCAGGTTCAACCGGCTACTCGGCTCACAAGGAGGAATAAAGTGAAGGATTGTGGGCCGGTAGACCCGGTGTCAGTGCTGAAGGGGGGGTTGATCTCTGCAGGCCTCAGGGCTGAATATGCTTATTACAGTCTGGTAAATGATACTGTTGGGTTTCAGGTGTATAGATGAGGCTGTTTGTACTGTTGGGGGGGAGGAAGGTCTCTGTATATGTATCTGAATGTGACAGCTTGATGTCATGTTTTTGTATTTTTTGTTTATAATTGGGTATGCTGCGTGTGTGTCGGAGCTGTATGTGGTGTCATTTTTAAGTGCCTTTGTTTTTATTAAAAGACGTCAAAAGTCCTCTGGATTAAAGCGTCTTCCTCCTCCTTTCCTGTCCTCTTCCCTCTCCTCTCTGCACTTCCTCCTCTCCTGTCATCTTTTCTCCCCTTTGATTATCTCCTCACTTCTAGTTTCATCTCCTCTGCTTTATTCTTCTCTCTCCTTGTTTCCTATCATTTCTTCTCGTCCTCTCTCTATCTCTACCTCCTTCATTCCTTCCCTTCATCTTTTCTCCTCCTCTCTCCTCCTCCTCTTCCTCCACTACTTCTCCTCCCTCCACCAGAGAGTGAAAGGTGTAACATCGTCTTGTCACGAATCAAAAAGTACTTTTTCTTCCCTACAAATTGTTTAAGAAGAGAGTGTGCGATGGAGAGAGAGCATAAGAGAGGAGGAGGAGGAGAAACAGAGAAAGAGAGTTGGAGATGGAGGGAGAGGGTTGAAGGAAGGGAAAAAAAAAAAGAGAGAAAATCATTTTGCTATGAAGTAGAAAGAGAGAGGGAGCGTCGCTCGGCTGCCTCAGAGATCGATTGCTTTGCGGAGCTCCTGACAGGTGTAATTGTAAGGGCGTCATCTGTTCTTGTTTGCACAAAATACATTTTTTTTCCCCTCTCTCTCTTTTCTTTTCTTTCTTTTTTTTTTTTTTTTTTTGCCTCTGAAGCCGCGACTGTAGAGACGTTGTGCGCGGCGTCGCCGTCACCGTCGCCTAATCTTCCCGCCATCATCCCATTCTTGTGCTTGCCACAGGACAAATCCCCTGTTATTTAAACAGATGGTCGGAAATCCATTCTGGTGATAAGTTGCCTCTAGTTAGCATTTAGATTACCTGCAAAAATGGAACAATTTACTACTCTGCCTCCCAGCATAACTTCCTCCTCCTCCTCCTTTACCTCCCTCATTTTCTTCACCAAGACCCCCCCCCACCCTCCCTCCCTCCTTCCCTTCCTCCCTTTGGGTGCCCCCCCCCCCCCTCCCTTCATCGTTTGTACTCACTTTGACTCGTTTTGTAACGAATTACAGTGAACTTTGATGAGTGTGTTAAAGAGTTGGAGGAGGGAGGGAAGGCATAAAGGGGAGAAGAGTTAAAAGAAGAGAGAGAGGGAGGGAAGAAGGGATTTAGGTAAAGGAGGGGGGGGGGGGGGGGAAGAGCCAAAGAGTTGAATGAAAACAAGAAAAAGAGAAAATAGAGCGAGGGATGGAAAAGATGAAAGGACGTGAAGCAGAGAGAGACTCGAATTGAATAACAGCGAAATCTGACAAGTGTGTTTGTTGAAGGGCTACAAGGAGGGAAATAAAGGAGGGATTCAAGAAGGAGGGGAGGAAGGAGGGAGGCAGAGGAAAGGAAAGGAGGAAACGAGGAGGTGGAGGCAAAGAGGAGGGAGGAAGGAAGGGATGGAAAGAGGGAAGGAAGGAAGGAAGGAAGGATATAAAGAGAAGGGGAGAGAAAGTATGTGAGGAAGGAAATAAAAGAGAGATTAAAGAGAAGGAAGGAGGGGGTGTAGAAAGGATGGAAAGAAGGAAAGGAAATGAGGAAATAGGCAACAGGAAGAGAAATGGAGGGACAAGAGAGAAAGAAAACTGAGGGAAGAGAGGAAAAGAAGGCAAAACAAGAGAGAAGAGCAAGAGAAGATGAAAAACGAGGGAGTGATGGGAAAGATGGAATGAAATGGAAGGAGGGATGGAAAGATGAAGGGAGAGCAGGACGACAAAGGGAAAGATTTCAACCAGGAAGAGGAGGAGAAAAGAAGAGATAAACGGATGACAAGACAGAGATTTGGGGAAAAGAAAAGTCAAAATGTGGGGAAGAAAGAGAGGAAAAGAGCCGGGATTCAAGAAAAGAAGGGAAACAAGAAGATGAGAGAGCACAGAAGTAAAGATTTCTTTTTGTGTTACTCGTCCTCTTTCTCTCTTTCCATCATTTAGACCCTTTACTCACCTCCTTCCCTTCCCTTTCTCCTTTTCCATTCTTCCCTCTTGACTTCCTTTTTCTTCTTCTTCTTCTTCTTCTTCTTCTTCTTCTCCGTTTTGCATTTTCTTCTACACCTTTTCTGCTTTCAGGTTTTTCCAGTTCTTGTTTTCGTCTCTTTCATAAAGGATAATTTATTGGATGTGTTTTGCGTTGACGTGTGTGTCTGAAAGTACTGATGCGAAAACACACACACACACACACACACACACACACACACACACACACACAAACACAGATCCAGGTGTTCGGTTGAATATGATAGATAGCGGTGTGTGTTGGCATGTCTTTTTCCCTGTGTGTGTGTGTGTGTGTGTGTGTGTGTGTGTGCGCGCTCCTTACTCACTCACTCTTCTTCTTCTTCTTCTTCTTCTTTGGTATAAATTATGTGTCAGTCGTCTCCCAGAGCTGTGATGACTGTCTGATTTACATAATCCAGTTAGAGGAGTCAAATGGCACTGTCTGCTAGCAGATTTGGCATGCTAGCCCCGACGCTAGCTTCATTAGCATGGACCATTACAGCTGGGATTTAGTCTGACACACACACACACACACACACACATTTAACCACATCTGGCTGTGTGTGTGTGTATTTGCGTAGATTTGTGTATGTTGTCAAGTTTATGTTGGACAGTTTCTGTGTGTGTGTGTGTGTGTGTGTGTGTGTGTGTGTGTGTGTGTGTGTGTGTGTGTAATGGATTTAACATGCTGATACAACCACCTCCTGCATGGGTTACATCTGCTTCCTCTGCAGGATCCCAGTGGGGTGTGTGTGCATGTGTGTGTGTGCATGTGTGTGCGTGTGTGTGCAGTATACATGTAGGCCTACACAAAATACAGAAGCGCTATTTGTTAAACTAGACTTTCATTCCATGCTGGTTTTTTTTGTTGTTGCTGGCGGCGACGCCTGAGGAGACATCTCAACACCTCACCGGCCAGATTTCACTTCAACATTTACCGAACGTATTCCTGCTCTTCAGACGATGAACCCTTTCAATTTTAATGACCCCTGTGACCTTTTCCTTTAGCGCTACGCTCCGTCCGACACTTTCTACACAGCTTCCAGTCTGGTGTCTGTTAGGCGCCTTTAGACTCCTATAATAAAATCTGTGTCTGGTATCAGTTTGAGGTTGTCATGTTGTGAGATGAATGTGCGGTGAATCGTAGCGCCGTGATGTAAATGACAGCAGAGACGCGTCATCAGCTCGTCATCCATCTGAAAATGTTCGTGTGTCAAGAAGCAGAGCAAGTGTGTTTCCTCCCTAAAACGTCATATTCAAATAAAAGCACAATAAATACAAAGTCATGTGTATTCTGTGTCATTTCACGTCTTATTCTGATTGGTTTGTGTTTGTGTTGTTGAGCTTGACCTGCTTGTACATTCAACCACACGGGAGGAAACTGAAACTTGTCAAATCTCTTGATGCTTTTTGAGAAATCAAAGAGCTCCGGAGGTTTTTTTTTTACGGTGAAAGTTTCCTGCACTTTCAAAACTGTACCTCGGCTGAACTTTTCTTTATCTATACTTCTGCTCTCAGGTTGATTCTTAGTGACAAAAATTCGATCGGCTGACATCTCGTAGCTGCTGCAGTGTTTTGTTGCCGGCAGCTCCGTTTCCCTGGACGGCCTGTTAAATTAAAAACCATTACAGAAAAGACAAGAGCGAGCTGTTATCTCTCTTTTATTCTACTGTTTTTCACTCTGTTTGCAGGCACTGTGAAACCCCCTCTGAGAGAGGATGTAGAGAGAGGGGGGGGGGGGGTGAGTGAAAAAGACAGAATATGTAAAAAAAAAAAAAAAAAAAGAAAGAAAGGAAGAGAGGGAGACCTACTGAGAGAATGAAAGGGAAACCGGGTGAAATGTTGCCTGAAACTGCAGCTGTGTGTTGGATAATGGGATGTTGAGGTGATGTGTGCTTTGCTGGACACACACACACACACACACACACACACACACACACACACACACACACACACACACACATACACACATATAGAACAGCCTGCCAAGTCTGGAAAAAAGCCTCATTTTTGGCAGCACATGAGTTGAGTTCACCGACTTCTGTTGGAGTGCGTGTTTGTTTGTGTGTGTGTGTGTGTGTCCATAATAGTCTTTGTACATATTCATGCATACATGTATTTGTTTATATATAAGATAACTGTGATGTTCATCGCTAAGAGCTTTAATCCAAAAAATGTGGAGGGGAAAAAAGCTAGAAATCGCCTGATATCAGAGCAGATTTCATTAAAAAAAAAAAAGCATCAATGCACCATGTGTGTGAGTTTTTAAACTTTTTGTGCTCCTTATTCCAGCCTGTTCACTAGTGTATCACCAGGAGAAATACTGCAGGCTCATAATGATGCTTTGGAGCTTTTTAATGAAAATCTGTTGGCTAAAAAAAAAAAAGGGAGATTTTCCTCTACGGAGATCAATACAGTTTCACATTATTAATACATTAATCTGCGGTTTCAGAGATGCCTGATAATAATTTCGAGAAAGCCCCCCCTCCACCCCCCCCCCCCCCCCCCTACACATATATACTAGTAGTGTATAACCTTGTTGTCATGGCAACATGCTGTGGCGAGCAGTATGGAAACCTCGTTGTCGGGGCGACTGCAGAGGTAAACGTTACCATACAGTGGTGGGTCAGAGATCCAGCTTCTGGAAACGGACGACTGAGTGTGACCTCTGATGTCATCTGATCACTGTTGCAACCACACACACACACACACACACACACACACCCTCCTCCTCCTCCACCTCCAAAGGTGACCACGTGGCGGTTTTTTTTATCACGCTTCCTGTTTCTCGCCACAATCCTTCAGTCTCCCACAACAGGAAATTAAAGGAGTGTGGCGCGGCGCCCTCGAGCGCCTCGACTTTTTTTTTGATTTGTGCGAGCCGCTATCGCTAATGAAAATCAGCGCAGCGCTCCGGACAACGGGGGCCCGCTGATAGAGGAGCGACTTGTTCACCGCACACAACAGCCGGCGTCTCCCAACAAGTGAGCGCTGTAATCGAGACAGCAGGGAGGAGGAGGAGGAGGAGGAGGAGGAAGAGGAGGAGGAGGGAGGTTAGAGAGGCCGGGAGACGCCGTGAGCGCACGATTCCCCTCTGATAGATGCAGGTTACACACAAACAGTCAGATGGAAACACAAGCTGAGATTTTGATAAAGACTTCTAGAGTTTTATGTTTATTGGCTGACAAACTATCTCACACATTCAGATGCTCTCGATTCTTTACATTCTTTCTTTCATCATTTGTTGTGTCTCTTTTTTCCAAGAAGAAACAGCCTCGCAGTTACAGAAAGCATTAAAAGTCCAAGCAACCTTTTTCTTTAGACAGTAGAACTGTGTAACAGATTATTGGAAAAAAAAAACAACAACAAAATAAAACACACAGCAACAGAGGATCTATTAATTTGTCCATAAAGTGTAGCCGTGACTGTCGTACATGAGAAACCCATTTTTGACCATGACTTAGTTAATCTGTTCATTTGTAGGCGAAGTGAAAAAGTCATTTTTTTCCATTATGTATACTTCATTAACTATATCTGTCCATTCCTGCTATTGTGGGGGGGAGTCAGCGAGCAGCCGGCGCCTGCTGATGGTTTTATTACAAGCAGATATGAAAGTCAAAAATAAAAGTGCAAACCTGGGAAAGGTATTTGCGTATTAAATATGCCGTCCTTGTTTTTTTGTGCATCTCTGACTAGAAATGTCTTTATTATTACCGGACATTCCCCCAAATTACACGCCGGCGTTCGGCCTCGCGGCTCCCACACAGTCTCCAGCACTTTGAATCCTCTCCTGTAAAGTGTGATTTCTGCTTTTTTTGGGGGTAATAAAAAAAAAAAAAAAAAAAAAAATCTAATTAGACACTTCCATCCGAATTCTCTCCGTGTATGCGTGAGTTGGTGCGCTTCCATTGAAAGTCACAATAGCTGTACCATTCCTCCTTTTGAAATCTCAAAGTTACCTTCGTTTTCCCATTTATTTTTTTTAACATACTCTGTGGAATGAGATTTTTTTTTTTTTGTCATGAAGCCCTTATACAGTCTGGATATAATACGTCTGTTTAACTCTGTCGAATAGGCTCCTAAAGCTTCTTTCAGCACCAGATCATCCATATCTAGTAGCTCATTTTGAACAACTTGGTCAAAATAATGACATAGTTTTAGGTATCTATTAAAGTCTTGCTTTTCCAGAGTATATTTTACTTTCAAAGTTCAAAGTATTGATTAAAATGTTGTTATTCATTTGGTTATCCAATTAGGATCCAGTTGATTAGGCTTAAAATCAAGGTCATAGGAACACCATCGAATTATTCTCAGTTTATCTTGTAATTTATGTTCCTCCCCAACAGAGTTCCAGATTTTAAGTTGACATTTTGTTCATATAAATGTTTCCAAATCCTTATTGCCTGATACTAAACCTGGATAAAAGCTTTGTATTTATGGACTCACACACTCGTCTCTTGTTTCTGATGAAAAGAAAAGAAAATGATCCAGGAGGAAACGTTTGGATTTGTGTTTTAGTTTGTCTTTATGTTCCAATAAATAATGAGGTTAATGAAGCACTGGCCCACACAAACAAGTCTGATCAAAATACATTTTTTAATAATAAATATTGTAACGGTTCCTGTCCTGACAGACGGCTGTCCTCTACCTCTGACTGAGGTATCGAACATAGTTCCCAAAAATCTACAGACGTACGACCGTCCCGGCGTTGCTGAGGGAACCAGATTCAGCCTGGCCTCTATAATCACCAGCTGGCCTGTATAGTCCAGTATGTCCTGACAACCTGGGTCACTACGAAATACGTAGGTGCAAATAGATGTTGGAGGTTTGAAAGTCCTCCAGGACGACTTACTATCACTGGAGGAGGCCCACTCTGTCGGTGGACCACTAACAGTTCAGCCAATTAGACTCCTAATTATAAACCTTCAACCTAATATTGTATTGAAATTCTACCTCTAACACATGTACAACTGAACCTGAACCATTATTACACTTATCATTTAATACACAGCACTCATTTTTAACTTAACAGGAGTTTTTAATCTAATCAGTTTCAAAAACTACTGTCAGCCTATCCTAAAGGAGGCGTCTTTTCTTACCTTAAAGGACTACAAAACTGACTACAAAACTAGTAAAATACAAAAAGGAGATCTCTTACGAGGAAAAAGCCTGGTCCTCTTCTCCCAGGGAATCCAGGATCCTCGCTCCTCCTGCACGTCTCCAGGCTGTACTTTTTATATCTCTGCAACTTCCTCAATTTTAATATTACCACATAGCATCTAGCTACAAAACATCCAACAAGTTCATACTGATGTTAGCATGATTTTGCACAAAATAGTGAGCTTTACCTCATCTGTCACTTACATCAGAGTACAAGGAACTTTTGAACTTCTTCTTATTCACTTTTTTTTCTGCGAGATGCATGAACGCAGCTCCCGTATTGCCTCAGAGTTTGAGGTGGTTGCCTAAGTTTCATGGTGTTTATTTGTATTTGTATAAATCTTCTCGAAGGTTCAGTTCCTGTTTAGTAAACGTTGCGCAAGGTGTGCAAATTCCTCAGAAACTGGTGCAACACATTAAGTTATGTTTATTTGTCTCCATAATAGTTAAAAGTTGGCCTGAATAGAGTTCGTCACGGCCACATGTGGTGGAACTTTCAACATGATAAAACGATAAAGGAAAGGAAATAAATAAATATAAACTTGATTTATTGTTGACTTGTGTGTGTTGAATTTGTCTTCTGATTAAAACTGTTGAAACAAGTCACAGGAAGTCTCCAGAATGTTAGTTTAGTTGCTCTGGTTGGCTGCATTTATATAAAAAGCTTTTACCAAAGTGCTTTACAATGTTTCTGCTGCTCGCTCAAACGCTGACATGTGGACAGGAAGAGTCAAGGATCCAACCACCGACTACTTCCTGCTCTACTTCCTGATCCACAGCTGCCCTGTTTCTGACCCGCAGACCTTCCTGAGCTGCCATCAGCTAACTAGCTAGCAGGCGATGTAGTGTTAACACCACAACAATGGCTAAAGTTGAGGAAGAGGAAAAGCCAGTACTATGGTGTGAGTCCACCAGACTCATTGTCCTCCCTGGAGGTGAAGCGTTTTCTCCCGTTCACTCGCCGATTTATGTCCAATCAATGAACCACCTTCAAAACCAAATTTGTAGGCTTTTCCCTGCACGGTGCAAGAATGGAAAATCAAGGAGCTTCTCATCACAGTGGCGTGGATGGTTTTCTTGGTGGGAATAGAGTGTAAGAACACGGTTATTCTGTAAAATGTGCAGACTTGATTTTATGTGTGAGCTGACTGTGATACTGAGGCAACAAAGGCTGCAGGCTATAATGAATGCAGGAGGTATACGCTACATGTGTGATGTTACACTTCTCTGCTGTTGTCTGGGTTTATGTTTAGTTGCCACTTTGTGCAATAAAATAGTTAATTAACGGTGCCGTGAGCTGTAGAGCCGATGCGCAGCTGGTGTTGCTGGTGCTAATATACATGTTTTAGGCTGGATAAGCTATAAAAATAAAGCCTTTTGTCTATACATGTGTGTAAAGCCATTATAGACTGATGCTCTGTTGGTCCAAAATACAGTTTCTGCCTACACCGCTGTCTTAGTCTCTCTTTTTTTTTTGCTTTCTCTCTCTTTACGTCGTCTTTTCTATCTTTTCATTCCTCTCTACTCCGTATCCAACTCTCTCCCTCTCTCCCACCGTCTCATCCGTCCTGCTTTCTCTCTTATTATTTCTGCCAGTATTTAGTGTACGGCATTCAGACAAGGTCATGGAGCAATTTGTGTATATACGTCGCTGTGTGTGTGTGTGTGTCTTCCTCTCTGCCTCGTCTCATCCAGGCACTCAGCCAAGAGAGAACGTCTCGATCCTGCACTCAGGACATTGTGTGTGTGTGTGTGTGTATGTGTGTGTGTGTGTGAGAGACACACACACACATTTGTTTGGCTGTAAAGAGAACAGTACAATATCTGTAATGTCCTAATGGCTGACAGAGGGAGAGGTATAGTGACATTCAAAGTTGTAGATCTTTATATCTGTCCAGCTCAGAGACTATAGGTAGTGTGCTTGTGTGCAAACTGTGTACATGTGCTGTATATATACAGACGTCTGACAGATTAAAGGACAAACTGGTCCAGGTCTGAATGTTTGACCCCTACAGTGAGGGGGTCTGGGGGGTCTGTTATGCTGTGGAGGGCATGGTTTGGGTCCACTTGTCCCCTTACAGTGAGTTTATCCTGTGATGAAACATGTCTATCCTGATGGGAGTGGTCTCTCTTCCAGGATGATAATGCGCCAATTCACAGGACACGAGGGGTCACTGGATGGTTTGATGAGTATTAAATGATGTGAATCATATGCTATGACCTTCACAGTCACCAGATCTCAACCCCATTTTTAAAAACCTATGGGAGATTTTGGACAAGATGTGTTAGACAGCGCTCTCCAAATAAAGGAATATCTTTATGAGGAATGGTGCAGACATATCACAGCATGAACTGTATTCTTTTCTCCAAAGATGATTTTACCAGATAAAAGCTGCACTTTTTACACTTTTTTTTTGAGATGAGATTCTTGTGTTCAGGTCTTTTTGTGCTCATGAACTGTTGATGACATGTGAGACCTACATTAAGAACCTAGACTCAGACATTCATTACGGTGCAGATTTTGTTCTGCATCCTTTTCTTCACTTCAAGAATTTCACCCAAAATCAGAAATACTTGAGAAACAAATTTTTTTTATTGTACAGCATCAGATTTTTCCATCATGTCATTCTTTTTTCTATACTTTCAACTCAGAAATGCTGAATATTTTAAATGAAAATAAAAACAACCACAGGAAACTTATGAGTGGAAATATCCATAAAACAACATACTCAGAACTTCACATTTAGTCCGTTGGTTCCTGGCGATTAGGTCACACGTTCTCATCAACATTGCATTGGATGTTTTCCCTCGCAATGCACCAAAGGGGGAAAAAACCTCCTTTCATGGCGTATCGGTCGCTGCCAGTCCTCTGCACATATTGCCAGGCAACCAGCATTCATGGCCTCCAGGAGGGACATCTGGTCATATGGCCGGTGATCATATACCTTCCATCTCCAAGCAGAGAAGAATTCCTCAGTCGGGTTCAGAAAAAGGAGAGTATGCCGGGAGGAATTACATCATCATACGAGGCTGAGCTGCAAACCGACATACATACAGAGTCGTGCCAGGCCTCAACAGCCCTCTCTCTGCAGGTAGAACCAGTCTTTCATTCACTGCATCAGGAAACGCGATGAGGTGTTCTGTATTGTGTGGACCGATAGTCGGTATGTGGCGAAGGACGCCGTCATTGGAGACGGTGATACTGGCGCTCCTCTGACCTGGCGCTGTAACAGAGGCCCTCTGCCCAATCATGTTCCTCCTCCCGAGAGGTTGAAGCCGACTTCATCCACATAAATGAATATGTGATGTGCTCCTTCAGCTTCAAGCTCCGTTATTCTCCAAGAAAAAAAGCAAATTATTCCAGTTGCATGTGAGTGTATGGAATGACCAGATATTACAATAACACATCTTTACCTGCACATACTGGAGTCTTCCCTCCTTCATGATGTCAGAGTTTCTTTGGAGTCAATAGTAGCCAAACTCACACTGTTGATATTTCTAAATGCTCCCTGATCTGGGATTACTACCTCATGGATTTCATGCAGTCTGATCGCTTTGTTTACCACGACTGTATTTATAACAGCTAAACTAAAGATCTTTCTTCTGCCACCAGTGTGTGGTAGTCTGTGGATTCTATGAAGTTAATGCAAAAAACATTATGACAGTCACATAAATGGGATGGATACTGTAGACACAGTTTGTTCTACCAACAGTATGATACAGTAAAGCTGAAACAGGGATACAGTGACATCTTATCTATTCTCATTCCGAAAAAGTCTGACAATAGATGCCTCAGCGCTCCAACTCAGAACGGGCCGGACCCTTTTGTCCAGCGTCTCTAAAGTACAAGCCATGATTGATGATGTGGTCAATAACGAGCTTGTCCTCCCCAAGAAAAACGACACTATAGGTCACAAACTCACTCACCAAAAACGACCTATAGTTACGTTTGAGTGACAGACACCATCTGCTGTAGTAATTATGACCCGGGGAAGAGATGCGGTTCAGATGACGTCAATATAAGGTGATTCCTTCTCAGGAGGAGGCGGGGCTGGGTGGAGGGCTCGATAGTTAGATGGCAAAAAGACAGATGGTGTTTACTGTTGCCATGACGATGAAGTTATGTAACTTTAAGGAAGTAGAAACCACATTTCAAGTTATCATTTTAACCCATGTTCTAGAGTGTACGTACAAACGATGTGGTCTTTTAATTTGGAGGACTTGTTGTCAGTAATTGTTTCCTGAATTTCATTTGAAACTTACTTCCTCCTCTTGCTGCAGCTCCTCTTCCTCATGCTCCTCTTCCTCAGGCTCCTCTTCCTCAGGCTCCTCTGTCATGGCCTCTCACTCTCCTTACTGCCTTTGGCCTCTTTGATCTATGCTTGCAAACAATGACACACAGGTGGCATCATTTATAGATGGATAAAGGACTGATTAGTGATTGAAGAGTTATGCAAAGGAGATTCACACAAGTGCATTAGACATTCATAATTATACAAGTAATTTCTGTCAGCTGTGAATAGATGTTTGTCTTCTGTTAAACACAGTTAATCCAACAGAGGTTTGAGTCTCTCTATGAGATAAGTGTTTTGAAAAAGGTAGTGAAACGTGTGAAACCAATAAAAAAAGTGATAATACATTTGCAAGAGAAGACTTCTGCTGTGCTAAGGTGATGATGAAGATCAAGCGGATCCCAGTTTCATCAAGTCTTATGTCTTAGCAATCGAGGAAAAACTGTAATTATCGCCAACATCTGGCGAGCAGTGTGGTTGGATGAACAGCTTTTAGACAAATACAGCCAGTGGATGCAGAGAGTTGAAGCTCTGTTTGTGTTTCTGTTGTCATGGTGACTGCATCTGAATAAAACAATAATTCAATCATAGTTTTCTGGCTGCTGGCGGTGATGCTAGAAGCTAACTGTAACCAAGTGAACTATGTGATTGGTTATAATGAAAAGTGAAATAAATGACCAGTCGTAGCGCTGTGGAGCGATGTTTTTATGAGTGGGTGACTGTTTAGTTTGTATCGTGTCTGTACGGCGCAGTTTACATTCTGGTTTCACACTTTATGGCTGATTGACCGTTGGTGGTAGTAACACACCAAGAAACATAGTAAGAAAGGCAAGGATGGAGAAAAAAGCTCGCTAGTAAATCTGGATGTAAAAATGCACAATTTTAAACATTAAAAAAATCATAAAAACTCCACTGGGCTCCTTTGAATACACAGATTCTTTATGCTTTAAATAGACAAGTTGCAGAATATTTTGCCTCCATCTCTGTTATGTTATGTTATGTTAGGGAAGCTACAAGTAGGATATCCATCTAGCAAAACTGTGTTAGAACTATTTCATGGTGAAAAACCTCTGAGTGTAACGACTGAAGTCATGTGATCGGCAGGTTTGGTTGAAGGAGGGTAAATATACACACATCAGGCAGGTGCAAGGATATTAGAAAGCAGCATCGATGAAAAAAGTAACACACTTACTCCAAGCCTGACCTGAACTTTGTCTCATGTTGGCAGGTTTGGTATTATCTTATTGACAGAGACCAAAACCAAAACCATGTTGGAGCCAGAGATGCTTCAAAAGAGAACTGGGTGTTTGGATACAGTAGTTGCAGCAAGTAACTCATCCTAATATCACAAACATTTCTGTTTATGGGTAAATTAGCTGTTTATAGTCTTTAGGTTAAACATATCTTGACTGATATCTATCTGAACATCTCACCCCCAGAAAGGGAGAAATGGTGTTTTCCAAAATGTTGAACTATTCCTTTAGTTCACCCACAAACTCAATACAAATCTTTTTCTTATTCTGTACAAATCTTCAGCTAACTTTCTGCTTTCTGTCTCTCTCTCTCTTGTTCGAGGTCTATGGAGCTCGCTCGTATAACCCGCACTGGTGTTTCTCTTCTGCTCGCTCTCTCTCTTTCTTTAATTTGACCAGAATATTTTGCTTTAATGCATTTTTTAAAATAAAGTCAGCGTTAATATTCAAAACTGCAGCTTATCAATGTTTCTCTCTTTGCAAAGCAGCCCATAAATATTAATGTCGATCGGCCACGCTTCCTCAACGCGCCGCCGCATCGCCGTCTTCCTGCATAGTCTTCGCTGTGTGTGTGTGTGTGTGTGTGTCAGTCTGGCTGTGAGTGTATGTGCGAGTCTGTATGTATTTGTATTCATTGTCTATGTGTGTGATTGTGTATGCAGGCGATCTACAGTTTTGTCTGGGAATTTGTGTTTGTATCTTTATTTCTGTGTGTGTGCGTGTGTGTGTGTGTGTCAGTTTGTTTCTTTGTCAGTGTGTGTAGTTAAAAGTGTGTGCGTGCATGCGTGCATGTGCGTGCGTGTGTGTGTGTGTGTGTGTGTGTGTAGCAGAATGAGTTAGAGAAGCAAAATGCCCCTGCAGTAATTCTTTTCAGGAATAATTGCCCTGCATGTGGTAAATGGTTTATTTTCTGTCTGACACTCACTGGCACTGAAACACACAGGCTGGACACACACACAAACACACACACACACACACACACACATACACACACCTACGCACACAGATACATAAAAATAAGCAAACACACACAGGCAGTGTATCTGCACTATAATGCAGATACATTTGAAAATGCGTCTTTTTCTCTCCATTTTGGCCTTTAGTCAACACGTCCTTGCAAAAACTGAGCTTTTTGAAAACTCCTCATAGTGAATAGATGTGATCTCACCTTGGTCAACCTTTCACAGATGGTTTTATTAAATCGAAATCATTTTAAAAATCTTACTAGCACGTTTAAAGTCCCTTCAGCTGGATGTTTGTTCTCTCTTTGTACAGAACGATGTATGTGCATGAGTCTGTTTTCACCTTCGTCTGCCGAAGGAGGAAACGTTTCACCTTGAAGCCGAGTTTAACACACGTGTGCCCGTGAGCAAAATTTGTGACATCACAACTAGTTTGGAGAAAATCACGGTCCAGTACGCAGCTTAACACAAGTGTGATGTGGAAACCTGAAGCCTCCAGTGCACAAACACTGAGACTTTACAGTGAAGGAGGAGACTGTTTTTTCTATGAGGGAGAAGGACTTGATGTCATTTTAGTTTTACTTTGAAAAACATAAGACACAGATTATTATTCAAAGCAGAGCATTTTTATACATCTTAAAACATGTCTGGAGGGGATATTCAAGGAACTACATAGGCTGATTTAATGTTTAAGAGATAAAAGTCAAAGACTGACATTCAAAGAACTGAAACCCCCAAAATATCTTAAAGCAGTATTCATTTTTACTTTTATTTTTGCCATTTATGGGCAGAACAAGCTCTATAATAACATTGACATATTACGACCTTTTAAAATTTAAAATATGGTGTTAGCAATCACATTTCAACGTTTCTCTCCACCTGATTAATATTTAATTATGTAATTTAATTTCTTAATAAATTTCAGAAAAATATAATAAGGAACATCGGAAGAGAAGGAGAGAATTAAAGAGAACAAGTGGAAATGAAAGCTGTTGAATTCCTCTGAAATGGAAGGAAGTGCGCCACACACACACATACACACACACACACACACACACACCTTGACATCTCATGGCTTGCAGCTGTCTCTCTATTCACATTTATACATACACACAAACTCATACACACACAGAAAAGCCCTGACACTGACAGTTCATGGCTGTGAGCTGTCTAGCTGGACACACACACACACACACACACACACACACACACACACACACACACACACACACAGAGCTTCACTGAAACCCATACATATGAATTAGCTGACTGTTTATGCTGTATATCCATATTGTGGCTGTGCTAACTCACTGTCAGTGTGTGTGTGGGGGAGATATATACATGCCATTGTGCACTTGGGTTTGGACTTTGTGTGCATGTGGAAATGTGTATGTGTGAATATAATGGAGTCAACTGACAGTGAATCAAAACAGACAATACAATGTTTATTAGCCTTAACCTTCTTATATGATGGTAAACAAGTGGGGGTTTTTCTTAATCAGTGGTGACGCTTTCTGTTGCTGGAGTGAACATGTACAGTAAAGTGTCAACAAAATCTAAACCTATTCTGAACAAAGCTGTTCTAGTTGTACAACTGAACTGTTAGCTAACCTGGAACAATTTGTTTTAGCTGCTGAACAGAAAAAATAATTGCTAAACCGAGCTAGGCTAGTGTAGTTACTCAACTGAACTGTTAGCTAACCTGGAGCAATTTGTTTTAGCTGCACAGTAACTGCTATACTGAACAGTTAGCTAACTTCAGTTAACTGTTTCTTTTAGCTTCTTTACATAAAGCTGGCTGCTTAATTGAACCTTTAGCTAACCTGAACTGTTTTGTTTTAGCTGCTGAACTAACTGGATAGCAGCTAAAATGAACTGTGAGCTAACCTGAAACAATTTGTTTTAGCTGCGCAGTAACTGCTATACTGAACAGTTAGCTAACCTCAGTTAACTGTTTCTTTTAGCTTCTTTACATAAAGCTGGCTGCTTAATTGGACCATTAGCTAACCTGAACTGTTTTGTTTTGGCTGCTGAACTAACTGGATAGCAGCTAAAATGAACTGTGAGCTAATTAGAAGCAAACATTTGTAGCTGCTCATCTGACCTTTCTTGTACTGAGCTGTTTAATTGTATAAATGAAGCAAACTAATTGTTTTAGCTGCTGAAGTCATTTGTTAGTTGACACACAACAAGCTTTATTATATCTGCTTGGAATGTCTTTGGTTTGATTTGTCAAACAAACTGAATGTACAGTAAGTGATGCTGAACAAATTCAGAAAGACGTCACAGTTGTGTCTTTTGCCGAATATAATTATTGGATTCATAAACGTCCTAACTGAATACAGGCTTGTTCCATTAAACTCGGTTTATTTTTGGCAGCAGTTTTATCTTTTTTTTTCTCCTCCTGTGGTGTTTCTGTCTGAGTTTCTGACTCTGCTGTAAATGACCTTGACAGTCATTGGTTTTAGGACTCCATGCTGTTTTTCTTGGCGACTGTATTAGTCCTTTATGTGTAATGAAATTCACACATATACTAAAGGCGGGATTAGCATATATATTGTATTGACACAGTGGCAATATGTTCTCCCTCTCTTTCTTTATCAATCTGTCTTTTCCTCTCTATACCTTTCTCTCTTTCATTTTTCTCTTTATTTCCTCCCCCTCCTCCTTCTGTGTTTGTGTTGCACTTTGAAGTTCAGCTGTGCTGTTTTCTGTAATTTTTATCTGCAGAACATACGGTCGCCACATTGCTGTGATTATTTACAGTAAAAAAAAAAAAAAAAAAACATCAACAGCCGGAGAAAATACAGCTGATTTTTTTTTTTTCCATTTAATTTTCCATTTTCACGGTTCAGTTGAGGTTGTTATTTCAATTTTTTACTGATGGTACAGTGAAGAGAAGACGCAGTTTCAGCTTATGGATCACACCAATCAACCAACGTGACAGAGGTCAGAGGCTTCAAGATGGAGCCCAAAACAGTTTGCTCACAGATTTTCTTTATATCACGACTGTATTTTCAGTCATATCTCTTGTCCTTCCTCTTTCTTCCCTCATATTGTCTTCTCCAAGTTGACTTTGGCTTTGGCAGGCGCTGCCTAAAGATGTCACTGATTGGCACACAAGACAAAACTTTAACTTGAGGTCCACTTACTATTTCCAGAACTTTAACCAACTAGCAGATGTTTTCCTCACTCAATCAATCAAACTTTATTTGTACAGCACCTTTCATACATTAGTGATGACGCTGAAGCTGATACTAAGACAGAACAAATGTAAACAGTAAAACAACTTGAAACTAATGCGCAGAAGAAATAACATGTATGAAAATAATAAAAACAATGAAATAGATTTAAAAAATAAAATAAAATAATTGATGGTGTCTTCACCTTGTGATGAAAGCCGTAAAAAGCCAGTAAGTGGACCTTGAAACAAGATGTTTTTAATTTTATTTCTGGGTTTTTCAAACTATTGCTTTCACTGTATTTACAATACCTGATTTTTGGTACAATAAAAATGTTTCAATACCTTACTTTGAAAAGTACAATCATGCTTTTCTACAAAAAACCTTTTTTTTATCTTAAAAAAAGAAGCCAAAGTTCTTACATGCCGTCTAAACACAAGCAGCCGTAATTTTGTCTAAACAAAATTCAGTAAAGATTTAAATCAGTAAAATAAAGACTGCCACAAATCTGACCAGACATCTGATGCCAGCCTTCAGCTCTTTTCAACACTTCAATACTTTTAAAAAATGTATAGATTCAGTCTTTATTTGAAACAGAATAATCAGTATTATGTAAGTTTTGTGGTGTCTGCCGGGATTTAGCTTCAGAAGGCAGAACTGGAAAGAAAACAGAAACAGAGGAAGTCTCTCTCTCTCTCTCTCTCTCTCTCTCTCTCTCTCTCCCTTTTCTTTCATTCATGGTGTCCATTAGCGCTCCTCTGTCTCTTGCCAGCCATTCACATTTCCCATGGAGACAGGACACACACACACACACACACACACACACAGACTGTGTTAAGTTTCCTTGGTTACTGAATGCCTTTTTCATTGACTGTCCGTTACCATGGAAGTGAAAAGACGAGAGGAGATGAGAGGATGATTAGAGGAGAGGAGAGAACACGAGGAGGTGTAGGAAATGATGATGGAAAGAAGGAGAAAATAAGAAAAAGGTAACTGAGAAGGACAAGTGAGAATGGAGAGGAGGAGGAAAGATAAAGAAGAAGAAAAGAAAGAAAACATAACAGGGACAAAAGGAGAGGAGGGAAAGAGCGGGTGATAGGCAAGTTGATTTATATACCACATTTCAGCAACAAGACAATTCAAGATGCTTTACATAAAACATTAAAAGCATTGAGATAAAGTGCAGAAGAAACAGAGCCTAAAAGGGACACTTAAATATAATCAAAAACAGTCATATGACTGATGTTAAGATATATGGAGCATAAAAACTGAACGCTGCTTCTCTATGTTTAGTTTTGACTCTGGAGACAGAAAGCAGACCTGATCCAGATGAACTGAGAGGTCTGGATGGTTCATAACGTAGCAGAAGATCAGAAACCATTCAGTGCTTTTATAAACCAACAGCAGTATTTTAAAATCAATTCTTTGACAGACAGGAAGTCAGTGTAAAGATTAGAGAACTGGACTGATATGATCCTCTTTCTTAGTCTTAGTGAGGACCCGGGCAGCAGCGTCTGAATCAGCTGCAGCTGTCTGATCAATATTTAGGGAGACCTGTAAAGACACTGTCACAGTAGTCGAGTCTACTGAAGATAAATGCATGGACGAGTTTTTCCAAATCCTGCTGAGACATAAGTCCTTTTAATCCTTGATATATACTTCAGGTGATAGTAGGCTGACTTTGTAATTGTTTTAATGTGGCTGTTGAAATTCAGGTCTGAGTCCATGACTACACCAGGATTTCTGGCTTGGTTTGTGGTTTTTAACATTATCGATTGAAGCTGAGTGCTGACTTTTAATCGTTCATCCTTGGCTCCAAAAACAGTTACTTCAGTTTTGTCTTTGTTTAATTGAAGAAAAATTCTGGCGCATCCGATCGTTGATTTGTTCAATGCATTTACTCAGTGCTGGTATTGGACCAGAGTCCCCTGGTGATGTGGTTATGTAAATTTGTGTATCATCTGCATAATTATGGTAAAATATTTTGTTGGTTTTTACATAATCTGAGCCAGTGGGAGCATGTAGATGCTGAACATAAGAGGCCCCAGAATGGAGCCTTGGGGAACTCCACATGTCATTTTTGTCCACTCAGATGTGTAATTACCTACAGACACAAAGTAGTCCCTGTCCTTTAAGTAGGATTCAAACCAGTTTAGTACTGTGCCAGTTTTCCAGTCTGTCCAGTGATATGTTGCGGTCGACTGTGTTAAAGTACTGAGATCCAGTAATACTAAGATTTAAATTTGTCCACTGTCTATGTTTAAGTGTATGTCATTGAAGACCTCCACCAGTGCTGTGGTGTGGTCGAAATCCTGACTGGAAGACATCAAAACAGTTTGTAGCGCCACGAAGTTGTTCAGCTGTTGAAAAAACAGCTTTTTCAATGATTTTACTTAAAAACAGGAGGGTTGATATGAGCTATAGTTGCTCATTAGTGAAGTGTCTGGATTGTTTGTTTTTAAGAGTGGCAGCGATGTTGTGTGCAGTCACAGAGGCTACGCTAACGCTAGCTGTTGGATGGTCAGTAAATCCCTCCAACTGTATCCTGACCGCTTGTTAAACCGCCACATCTCATTTTCTAAGTAATGAGTAATGTACTTTTGCAGCTGAGTAATGTGTGATCAGTAATTGATTACAGTTTTCAAATAACATTTGTCAATATATGAATATTGACTGTCAATACAAACTGAATATCTTTGAGTTTTGGACTGTTGACCAGACAAAACATGACGTTTGAGGACATCACCTTGGGCTCTAAGAAATAATAACTACACTTTTCACTGTTTTCTGATATTTCACAGACAAAAAGATGAATCAATTAATCAATAATTAAAATAACGCAGCTCTAAAGGAGAGCAACGAGAGGAAAGAAATGAAAATGAATGGAAAAGGGGAGACAAGTGATATCATATCCTAAAACAAACATATAAAACATGTATTAGAAACCACACGTGCACGCTGTTCTCGGATCAGAATGATTGTTGTTTCAAAGGGAAGTTGATTTGTGGATCAGATAACATGATTTGGTTCAGCAGAGAGAATACTGACATACACACACCGTTTCGATTGACATGCATAAATCCAGCTATGCATAAATACATGCATAATATATGGAGAGGAGCATTCCTGCAGACATGTTGGCCTTCTGTGTGTGTGTGAGAGAGAGGACATACAGTACTGTGTGTGTGTGTGTGTGTGTGGTGTCTAATTGCTGAGCAATGTTGGCTCTGATCCATGACATCACACACACACACACACAGTAATTATAATGCTGACACCTCCTTGAGCTGATTTTAGAAGCTCAGATTCAAGTATCAGAGGACGACAGCAGCTCTGAACCTTTGTTTCTCTCTCTCTCTCTCTCATCCCTCCTTCCCTCCACTAATAATAAATCTAAATAATGCTAAGCCAGCAGTGTTTACTAGTAAGTTTAACTACTTTAATCTTATTATTTTTTTCTATTTCTCCTTCGTTTTTCTTGAAATTGATATGTTTTAAAATACATCCTGCTTCCGAGAGTTTAGTCCTGGTTGATGTGGTGAAACACTAAGTGTGTTTTAATAACACAGGTCTCAGTCTGACATTCAAAATGAGAAACCCATCATCAGACAAACATACAATCCAATGCCAGGATATTTCAAATTCTACTGTATGTGCTCATGGTTAACCAGAGTGTGGTTAAAGTTAAGGGGAAATTGTAGTTACGGTTAATTAAAAAGGTAAATGTTTATGGCAGATCTGCAATGAGACGAGAACTCCCTTTTCCTGCACACCACCCACACTTTCTTTACTGGCAACCGAACGTTGAACACATTGGATCCAAATCATGAGGTGCAGAATATGAACTGAACTCCTGCAGGGATACTGAGATGAAACGACTCTGTCAGACACGCAGCAGCAGAAGAAGAAGAAGAGCAATGTAGAGAATTTTATTGTGTCACACTGTTTTAAAAAAAAGACTCAACTATGTCCTCCGATATAGTAAAACTGAAATTATGATATATTTTTTCCCACATTACTGTACGTGAAATGACATTTGAATCCCTTGTGCATGTGTATAATTTGAATACCAAAGGTAGACGCTGCAAGAACCAAAGAAAGCTACTAGAAACAATTACTGGAGAGCAAATACATGAGCACTGTTATATGTTCACACCTAATATATCTTTAATCAATTATTAATTGAGACAAATGAATAATAACTCAACATGGCTGCCGTTTGACAGTTTAACCCGACGGAAACAAAAGGACATGCGGTCGTGTGCAGTTTTCCAACTTTTGCGGTGCAGGAAATTTCCATCTCTCTTCACATCTCTCTGTGGATTTGTGTGCTTTTAAAAACGTCCCAGCCCCCCCCCCCCCCTCCTAAAAAATCCCAGTTCAAAAGTTAACTCGACAAAGGAAAGTCACCCGCCTGTCTCTCTCTTTCCCCCCAAAAAAATAACACACACTGACTTTCTTTGTGTCTTTTAACCACATTTTAGTTTTTCGCCCTTCAACTCGGACTTCAATCCCGCACTCAGATGTCGGTTTCCTCGATGTTTGCCCCCCCCCCCCGAAACTTCAGTCCAAGATTTATTCCCTTTTTCAACAAGTTGATGTCTGGATGGTGACGATGTTTTTCACTTCTCCTTGACTCTGAAGGATCAGGAGACACACGGGGGGGGGGAGACGGAGACAACGAGACAGATGGGGAGATGGAGAGGAAACAGAAAATTTAAAAAACTCTTATTTACTTCCTTGTGTTAGAGAAACAGAAAGATGCAACAAACAGAAGATGCGGTCTCATTTGCATAAAGGGGTGGGGTCTTTCCTTTCCTTCCTCCAATCAGAGCACAGGATGAACGTCTCTGATTGGCTGAGATGTGAAGGGCAGAGCGACCTCACGCGACACCTCAGTGAATTATTAACGAGGAGCATCACTCTATCCATCATTTTTTAAACACACACACACACAAGCTCCCAGATAACTGTATTAACACAGATACTGTATGAATGGAGACGGACAGAAGGAGGAAAAGACAAATCTGTCCTTCTTCTTTATCAGCGCCGTTTTTTAAACGAGCGGCAGTGAACTGGGTGGTTTCACATTAAGCCAAATGATTATATCAGCCAGACGTCCCTTTAGTGTATTTAAATGGGCTCTTAGCAAGGTTAAAGCAGCTGCAGTTTTGTCTCTGTGGGAACAAAACTTTCCGTTCTGCATTTTTTTAGCCCGGAAACTACAAACTAAATATTTATCAATCCTGCTCAGCATTTTCCAAATCATCCAGTTACAATCATTATCAGTTTGTAGACTGATTTCCTTCCTTCCTGCCAGCGATTGCTTGCTTTTTTTTTTTTACCTTTAAAAGTGCTCTTCAAACCCATTATACTCCTGTTTTGCCCCTGATGAAACATAAGCTGAAGTGCTTTGGCGGCTTTTATTCAGCATAATGCTTGTTGTTTGAATAAACAAGAGGTTTATGAAACAAGTAGATCTGTGTGCGGTCCTCCCCTCCTCCTTCAAGCGGTTAAGACATCCGAGGCCTCCAGAACCAGCGTAAATATGAAGAGGTTGAGGTGTTTTTGTCATGATAAAACAGCCACAGTCTCCCTGTGTCTGTTAATATATGTTCAATATGAGCTCATCCATTCATTCAAACCACAGAAACATCAAACTAGACACGTATAACCTGGTTTGCTGGCTCCTAATCGTCGTGAACGAGACCTGGATTCACTGCCTGCAAACTACACTACAGGAGACAGTTGTACTCAAACGTCCTCCGATGAAGAGCGAGCCAACGACAAACAGGAGGGAGCCGATCATCACGCCGGTTTTGACTCCTGTGATAATAATCGATATGTATTTTCTCTGCAATGTGTCTTCAACAAACTACAAGAAAAGAAGAAGAAGAAACAAATCAGCGTCGTCGTCGGTTCATTGGTACGGCGTCTAGTTGGAGCAGAGTCTGTAAACTGGTCGACTAGAGATTCATGATACCAATGACAAATTCTTGTATAATTAAGAATATAAATATTGTCATTCTAGAGCCGACACCTCGCTAGAA